>NW_024625174.1:0-3971 GCF_008729295.1 Plectropomus leopardus
GCATACAAACCAGCATTGACATTCAGATTAATGATGGCAGACTTGACGGACAGCTCTGTGATCAGGTTACCCACGGAGGGAATCTGGATCAGGCCCATAACGTCAATAAGGGGGGCAGCCTGGCTTTTCTGGTAAACAATCTTGGCGTCCATATTCACTGTCTGCTCAGTGGTTGTTAAAATGTGCTTCAGCCCAGTTTGGTCATACAAATCAAGATCACTAATAGCTGGGGTACGTAAGTTAACAAATGGTATATACATCTCAGGAATGCTCATGGGCCTAGTCAGGAAATCAAGGTTTGCTTCTCCTTCTACAGCAGCAAGGATGGCAGCCTCCCTCTGATTGTTGTCTACAGTTAAGTTCAAGAACAGATTGTACTGATTAAGACGGGCCAAAGCTACAGTGTTAATATGTTGTCTGTCATGCCTGAGGGTTGCAGAGTAATCATTCTGCAAGTCAAATTTGGCTGTAAGGGCATCATTAACATTGACCTTGGTGTTTCCCTTATTCTGAAAGCTGAACACAACCCCTTTGGGACAGATAGAAACATCGATTTCACTGTTAAGGGCTCCATTGACAATACCGATTAAATCTGTGCTTTGGGTTGCCTTGAGCTCAAGCTTCATGTCATGCAGATTGGCATTTACTGATCCCACTAAAAGGTTGTTTTTGATTGTTGGGCCTTCTGCTTCAGAGCGAATATCAAACTTGAAATAACTAAAGATGACAGTGTCAGCACTCAGAGTCTGTTTCATCTTCAGAAGGACTGTATCTGTGTCGCTAATAAAGGTCATCTTGACTGTACTTGGACTGACAGTGACTTCCAGGTCACTCTTGTGGGTATTGCCATGAGAGTTGAATGTGGTAGTACCCTGATTTCCAACAGTTATTTTAATAGAGGTACCTTCCTGGTGGACCACAGCTTTTTGAGTTACAGATGTCTCACCAGTGAACCTCATGATGGGGAGGTTGAGTGCATGGTTATAGGAAGTGTCAAAGGTGGCAGATAAACCGCCCTTCGTAGTTAAGAAAGCCTCATTTGAAAGCTCAGCTTTGTAAGGTGCTGTGGTGGCCTTCACTATAGTCTTGGCCTGAGCTGAGAAATCATAACATTTCACAGATGCCTGGTGGTCCAACACAAGAAAATCGTGAGTGAATTTAAGGGTCTCGGCAGCAATCACACGATATGCCTGGGGAGCAGCAATACGAGCAGTGGAATACAGGCTGAAGTTAAGGATTTCAAAACTGAGAGATGTTCCTTGGGAAGTTAGAAAAGCTGTCAGCTGAGGAGTATCATCTACATCAAGAGAGGTTTGTACTTCAGCTGCATTCCTGATAGTGTAGATGGGGGAGTTGACTTTTATCTCAAAACTCAGTTTACCAAATCCTGGAATCATAATTTCACTAGGAATGACTGGCAACTTAAATGTTGGGAGTTCGAGAGTCTTAAGAAGTTTCTCAGCTGGAACAGGAGGAAGCATGGGAAAGTAGAACTCAGGTACAGTTATCTCAGGGAGTGTAAATTGGGGCAGAGAAAGAAGGTCGCCCATGGTCAGGTCACCAAATGAAGCACCCATATTAAACATTGTCATCTCAAAGTTGAGAATGTAATCAATCAAGTTGATGATTCTCTGTTTAATGTCATTGGCTGAGATAGTGGTGGCTTGCACAGTGTGGAAGCCCAAGACTGTGAACTCAGGGATGTCCAGCTGTGGCGGGATTTCAAACTGGTAAAGCCTATCCATGCTGAACTTCATGGAAGGAACAACAAGATCAGTTAGAGGAATGGTGAAGGATGGCATGTCCAACTCTGCTTTTTTCAGTCCAGTAATTAGCCCCTCAATGATCTGTAATATCTCACTGAAAATCTTTTGCTGAGGTGCCATGTCCTTGAGGATCTCAACCATATTGGTGAACTTATCAGTAGCAGTAGTTATGAGCTCAGTATAGCAATTCCTTGTCAACTGCAGATAAGAGGTAATTCCAGCATTGATATCTAGTTTTGTAATTTCCTGCTTTATAATTTCAGCAAATCCCTTTAGATTTGTTAATACAACCTGGTCAAGGATATTGTTGATATATTCTATAAATTCCGCTATTTTAATTTCTCTTAATTGTTCTACAAAACCCCTAACTGAGGATATGACCAAGTTGGCAAAATTTCTTGCAGCCTCGAGTTTTTGAGGGATTTCAAGAGACCCTATAAGGTCATTCGCATAAGCAGTAAACTTTACGGTCATTTGATTGATGTGATCCAAAACGTCATTGTAATCAAGTGAATTCAATTTCTGCTCAAGAATGCCAATATATAAATTCCACTGTGAAATTATATCCTTAATCTCAGTTGTTTTCAAGTAGTTGGTAGCACTGTGGAAGACCTCCATGAATTTGGCAAGAAAATCTGCATCCTTTACCATCTTTGTAACAGCCCTGAAGGTTTCCTCAATTCTGAACTGCTCGATGAGCTCTGCAACCTTTTCCAAGACAGCCTGAACCTTTTTGTCAACCTCAAACTTTACAATAAACTCTCTTAGCTTGGCAGAGAGTGTGTTGATTTTACCTAGAATATCAAGGTCCTGGATCATTTCCCTAATGTAATCTGTTAAATCACTAAAAATCTCTGTGGGAATCTGATTCAGTAGTTCCACAATGTGAGTTTTGAAGTTGATCGATGAAATGTACTCCTTCAGCCTGGCCACAAATTTCTCTACATCGAAGGTCTCAACTATTTGTTTCATATCAGTCATGAATGTCTGTAATTTAGCCATGATTTCATACTTGGAATCAATGTCACCCAGAAATGCAATGCTGCTGCCCTCCAGTTTTTCCAGGTCAATCTGCTGGATCATCTCCCTCACTATATCAATTACATATACAATCATAGCCTGGATGTCATACTCCTCATTAATGGCATTCAGCAGTTCCTGGATCTTTTGAATTAAGGTTTCAGGGAAGTTGCCACTAACAGTAATCTCTTTCAGCAGATCAGCAAAATGCTCGATGTAAACAGTGAGCTCAGCCAGCAGTTTCTCAACAGAAAACTTCAGATTTCTCAAAGAGGCTTCCACATCCTCCAAGGAGATGACATAGTTTTGGGTAAAATCATTGAGGTTCTGTTTCAGCTTAATAAGGTTGTTTTCTAGATTCAGTTTAGTATAAAAGTCCCTTACATATTGACAAAAATCCTCAAGTTTGGTCCTAATGTCATTGTTGTCAATATAGTCTTGCAGTGTCTTTGCGGCATGCACAACAAGCACCTTGATGCTTTCCAAGAAAGCAGAAATACTTTCAATTATAGGAAACTGAATTATGTGAGTATTTGTGCTCTTGTCATACTTGAGGAAGCCAGAGATGGTAAATTCCTGGTTCTCTGTCGAGTCTATGTTGAGGATGTTTGTGAAAATGCTGCCAGAAACCTCAATTCCAGTTCTCTCTGCAGTGTTGTAAATACTCATCTCCTGATCGAAATTGTGGTTATTCAATTTAACCTTTGTTTTAAAGCTGGACTTTTGTTCTGGGAGTGACAGAACAGTATCCATCTGGTTATTAAACCTGGTCTCAAATGCAAAACCATTTTCCAGCTGCTGGTTTACGGATGCTCTGCATTCATGTGAGCTAGCAAAAGCCAGGGGTTGGGCTCTCAGGAGGAACTTGCCATAGAGCTGGGCACTGTGCTTTCCATACATGGTCATGTCTCCATCAGCATTGAAAATGGCATCAAGGTTGAAATCAAAAGGTACAATGCTGCAGCGAATGGTGTGGTCAAAGCGCATTGGCTGTGAGTTGAAGCGTGCATCATTGGTGATCCTGGCAGCAAGACCAATAACTTCAAGCTCGGTGTTGTGGCTCATGTGAGTTCCAAAGAGTTTTCCAGTTGTGCTGCACTTTGCATTTGCTGTCATGTCAGCATAATTGACCTGATAAGTGTGCTTGATCTCTTCCTCACCATAAATGGCTTTCAGGCTTCCAGT
>NW_024625175.1:0-4268 GCF_008729295.1 Plectropomus leopardus
ATATACAATATATATTAAGTTTAGACTTATATACTTTATACAATATGAGTTTTTGACTTCATACAGTATACATGTATATTAGGAAAAAAATTGTAAACTGGGGGCTCAGCTTGGACCTCTGTAGGGGGTTTGTTGGGATCTTTTTGAAGAGGATGAACAAATATATGTGTGTGTGTGTGTGTGTGCGTAATTTGAAAACTAACCAGTTGCTTTAAGTTACAAAATGCCACGTAATCACATGGTCAGCTGAAATAATGAAATAATGAAGTCAGGTTGTTCATTTTGCCTGTGTGATAAAACTTTTTTATTTATTTATTTATTTTGGTTAGGCGCCTTGTACATAAATATACACCTTACATATCCAAAATAATTTTGTTTTTCACAGATTAGCATTCAATAGTGAAATTCGGACCCCAAGCCCCTGGAAAGATTTTCTGTTGGTAAAGAAAACATGATATATTGTAATTTACTGCAGAAGGCCAAGAGACAGAACTTATTTCAAATATACACAGGTGCACACTTTATTTATGCCCATTTGTTGGTGCTTTCTCTAAATATAGACACATGGCACAGTTTAAATGTGTGATCTAAACAAGCTTTATTCAGTATATGCACTGGCAGAACATTCATCAGCAATATAATAACAAAAAATTAGCAGACAGAAAGAAAACTTCATTAAACTTTTTGTTTTTTATCATTTATTTAATTCTATTTCCATATAAACCACTAGAGGGAACTCTTCAACAGTCTATCTTTAAATGAAAAAGCAACAAATGTGCAGCACAGTGAGTGAGGGCTGGTGAAAGTGGTGGCATTATATAAATAAAAGTAGAATTTCATTAAAATTTTTCATAAAAATATAACAGAAAAAGTACTTTAAATATTCTTTAAAAAAGCATGTAAACCTACTTTTTACAGTGTTTTCCTGTAAACTGTAATTATATCTATAAAAACTAGAAATGGAGTACATGAGAGCAAAACAAATGTAAGTTCACAGTGACCTTGACCTTTGACCTATGAAAACCAAAAGTAATCAGTTCATGTCAAGTGAATGTTTGTGCCAAATTTTAAGAAATTTAATTTGAGATCTGCTCAAGACTTCTTGAGGTATTATGTTCAAAAGAATGAGATGGATGCAAGGTCAAAGTGTCCTTGACCTCTGATCCCCAAAATCTAATCAGATCATTTATGGGTCCAAAAGGATGTTTGTGCCAAATTTAGAGACATTTCTTCATGGTGCTCTTGATCTACTGTTTTTATAAGAATAGATAGGGTATAATCAGACAGTGACCTTGACCTTTGATGTTTGATCACCAAAGTCCAACTGGAAGTTTGAGCTAAATTTAAAGAAATTTCCTCTAAATGCTCTTAAAAATATTATGTTCGCCAGAATCAGACAGACACAAGATCACAATAACCTTGACCTTTCAGTCCAAGAGGATGTTTGTGCCAAATTTAAAGAAATTTCATTGAGGCACTGTCAATATATGTGTTCAAGAGAAGGGGACAGATGTAAGGACACAGTGAGCTTGACTTTTGACCGCCAAATTCTAATCAGTTCATTCTGGAGTTAAAGTGGACGTTTGTGCCAAATTTCAAGAAATACCCTCATGGTACTCTTGATATGTTGTATTAATGAGAATGGGATGGATGTAAGGACACAGTGACCTCGACCTTTGACCACCAAATTCTAATCAGTTCATACTTAAGTCCAAATCGACGTTTGTGCCAAATTTCAAGAAATTCTCTCAAGGTATCGTTGAGACATCTCATTCACATGAATGGGACGGAAGCCAATATGAGGGCATAAGAAGAGCTGAATCTTGTTTCCAGTTAAAATTTCCGGTTTAAGAAATGTGGCCCAAACACCACCCCGACCACGCAGATGATGACAAACAGCACCCAGAAGATGACAGCCAGCAGCTGCACGCAGAACAGCGTCTTCTTGCTCTGCTCAATCACCTCCTCCTCACCCACCAGGCCGGGCGCCGTGCCGTACGGCCTGTCCGGGTGCATCTGCTGCACCCGCAGGCTGACGGTGGGCAGAATGATAAAGCGAGCATCGCTGCTGTCGCCATCCAGAGACAGCACCACTCTCTGGGTGACGGTGGCCAGGCGTGCCGCAGTCACGGGCAGGCGGAGGGCAATGGTGGACAGCCTGGCCAGGATGCGGGAGTTGCAGGGTAAGGAGAGGGCGTCCCCCGTCTCCAGAGGGGTGAGGTGGCGGCAAAGGGGGCACGGGATGGCGGGCGGGCTGTGGGGGTCAGTGGGATCGCTGGGGCAGAACTGGATCCTCTGGAGGCACTCGGTGCAAAAAACATGGAGGCACTCAAGCATGCGGGGACACTTGTTGTACTGGTTGTACTCCTGGTAGCAGATGGGACACTCCACATCCATGGGCTCCCCAGAGGGAGGTGCTGCAGCAGCTGGGTCCCCCTGCTGAGGGACGACATCCCCCGTCATGGCGGGAGGGAGGGGGAGAGGATCGACTCGTGTGCTCAGTCAGTGATGGCAGCACTTGTGTAGAATCTGTAAAGAGAAAACAATTTAACCCTTTGAAAACTGAATGGATATAATTTCGGACACCTTTCATGGGCTTTTTGACCCTTTAAAACCGAAGCAAATTTTTGCACTTTTTGCCACTGTCCACTCCACCCGCTAATGACTACAAACTTATTTATAAACTAAATTTTATATCATTTTAAATAATCTTGTTATCTTTGCATCTTGTGTCTGCTATTTTTAATTGTTATTATCATTTAGTGATTAATTTGACCTTTTATATTTTGTCTGTTTACTCCTTCATTGTAAGTCTGTATCCTTTATTATGTTTTTATAATGTTTTGCTCTGTAAAGTACTTTAAATTGCCCTGTTCTGTGTTATTTGCTATATAAATAAAGCTGCCTTGCCTTTATTTATTTTATAAACATGAGAAAAAGGCAATGATAGACCTGACAAGAAATCTCCCACATATTAAAAAAAAAGCTTCGTTTCAAAATAATTTAAAATTATGCCGCAGAAAAAATAACAAAATACTTTTTGATTATTATTATTAGATAATATCAAAATACTGAGGAAAATGTCAGGTTATTTTCAAGTCAAGAATTCACATTTTGAAATCTGAGCCAATTTGCTTTATTTCTTTCAACAACAAAAAAAATGTGAAAAAGGCAAATAGCAATAAAACAAGAAAGGACGCTAACATTGATCATTATAAATACAGTTTTTTTCTAGCTTTTTTTATTTTTTCCTCAGTAATTTTCTCTAAAAATCTAAATTTATTAATTTCTTGTAGTTTGTTGATCATTTCTTATCAAGTTGCTCTCAGAGAAATGGTACCAATTTGCTTAGAGTTCACAGGTTCAAATACTTAAAAAAGGCATCTGGAAGCAGAACAAGAAAAGTGACACTGCTCCAGGGTTCAAAGAGTTAAATGATCTGCTCTCTCTGGGATGTTTTCGTGTTTCTTCTGAGTTTTATGAACAGATTCCTCAGCCCGTGAGTCATAGCATTTATCCATTTAACCGTCTAACCACCCCCCCACCTCACAATCACCCCGAGTCCATGTCGTGTGTGCAGGCCTGCACGCTCACACCCACAGAGTTGGGAAATAAAAACAAACAAAGAAACAGAAGAGCCGTGACAGGAAGTCATAAGTCACTGTGATGATACTGTGCATGTGCACTTTTCATGATTTTGAGGCAAATTTTAAAGACCAGACATTGTCTGAAATGACCACTGATACTCCTTATCGGGTCTTTTTTTTATAACTACATAATAGCTTTTTAAAATATATCTGTTTTAACAAAATTATGTATTTCTAACAGGTTTAGAACTGAATGTTTAAACAGAACTTAGGGACTGTTCATTACTTATAAGAGGGGGGAGTGGTGCAAAAAAGGGAAAGGCACGTCAGATAATTTTTAAGCAGTGTGGTGGGACTTTTCTTCTTAAAAAAATGCAATTTTTTTTTCATTTTTCTTGATAAAATATTAGCCATTTTTTTGTTTTCGTAAAAAGCAATTGAAAAGTTTTACAGGAAAAAGACTTTTTTGTCTTTGGTAAAAATTTGGTAATTTTTGAAGAAAAAAATGGCAATTTTTTTTTAATAAAACAAACATTGGCATGCTTTTTTGTATTTTTTAAATTAATTAATTAAGGTGTATTTAATTATTTTTTAATTTTTTTTAAGGAAAAAAGTTATAAAGATTTTTTTTCTCATAAGTTTTTTGTAATTTTTGAAGAAAAAAGGTATTTTCTTAAATGT
>NW_024625176.1:0-1384 GCF_008729295.1 Plectropomus leopardus
TTTTTTTAAATATTCTAAATCTACTTTTTTGTGCAATTTTCAGGATATGTCTTACTAAGTGGCACCATGTCTTTTTTTCCCCGTGATTCAAAAGAAATCAGACCAATTTTCTCGGGGCCCCAAAGGTTGTAATACTTGTGAAAGGTGTCTGAACGCAGCACAAGAAAAGTGATGTCGAAAGGGTTAACCTAATCTCATTTTCACTTTTGACTAAGAGCTTCACTATTGTAGCCGAATTAACGTTGATTTCCATATGAACCAATAAATTGACTCGAAATACATAAATCTGGGCAATACATGGAAAACTATACTATTTGAAAGGGGGAAAAAACGAAATTTTAAACGACTTTGGCGTAATGACTCATTAACGTCTCATTAAATCTTCGATGGAAGATGAATTCCAATCGACCAAAATAATTGCGGATGTTTTTATTCAGCTGAAAACAATAATAAAAAACAAATAAAAAGAAGAGTTAGACTTGTTTGGAAAATATTTTACCCACTCTTTAAATGTAAAATTGGCCAATCTTTAACCTGACAATGAACTGAATCAAATCCCAAAGAAGAAAAGCCACAAATTAACAGATGCCTCTATCCCCACGTCCTGATGATGAGCTATGCAGTGTGTCTGCGGTGTTAAACGGTGTGTCTGAGCGGCTTTTGGGGCTTTTGTAATAATGAGAATCAGTGCGGCTGAATTAATTTCACACGGCCACTTGCTCTGTAAACTCTGCGTGTTGTTTTAATCAGGAGCAGATTTGCTGTTTTATGTCGGAACACCACAGACCGTTTACAGCTCCAGCCGTGCAGTGATGGGAGCCGCCTGCAACAACTGCAGCTACAGCAAAGCAGTCGTAAAATGGAAAGAGATAGAAGTACATTTACTCACAGTTAAATACAATTACTGGCGGGGTAGTATTTATACACATATTTTTGTCTGACAGCTGGAGTTCATTTTCAGACTGAGATAAGTTTAGAAAACATCGCTGTTTCCTCCAAAAAGTTAAATTCCCTGCGTCGTTTCAGCTCGATGACAAAGATGCATCTCAAAGATCAGCTGAAGAGTTTTATTTCTGTCAGTCCAGAGGAACACGTGATCCATCAACTTAACTGGATGCGCGAGAACATGTGCAAGATACAAGGTTTAAAAAAAGTGGGGAAAACTCTTAACTCCAATTATGGAGAATTTTTATTTGATTATTTTACTTTATATTAATTTAATTTATTTATACATCACAATGCATCAATCATATCAATCATTTAGCAATCATATACTACCAAGTACGCTCATGAATACTAGCCTTATTATTTAAGTCTTTTTTTAAATGAAGAACTTTTATCTTAAATGGGCTGTTTTTTCCATTGTAATAGGTTTACATCAGAA
>NW_024625177.1:0-3531 GCF_008729295.1 Plectropomus leopardus
ATGATAATAAGATTTTTTAAATAAATGTCATAAAAATGCTCAGACATGGGATGTAGGATTTTATCTCTATTTTTAATTTTGACATTGCATTTTATTTTTTTTATGGTGCCTCTTTTTTTATTTTATTTTATTATTTATTTTTTTCCCTGCATGGGATGCTTAGAACAAAGGATCCCCTGTCTGCTAATAAACCGTCACTGTACCTCAAATGACAAAGGGCAGTGTCAATTCTGTAAAAATTGGCTATTAAACCAAGATTTTGCAGCATGGCTGGAGTCAGTACAAGGCAATATACCCCCCATACTTGGCAACTCACACCAAAACAATCTAGATTGATAAATAGTTCAACAGGTAAGAGAAACAGTATGTATATATAATGTTTTGGAGAACTGCCCCTTTAACCGTGAATTGTAAGTTATGATCTTACAGACAATAACTCCTTAATTTCCTCTCCCCTCAGAATGTATTACCCGCTGGCCTTGTCTGACTGTGGACATCACTCAGGGCCGAGGAAAGAAATGGTGGAACCTGCGCAGGACTTGTTTCACTATTGTGGAGCACGACTGGTTTGAAACCTTCATCATCTTCATGATTCTCCTCAGCAGCGGCGCTCTGGTGAGTCACGCTGTCGTCGGTGCAACACATTTAGAAATGCTGACTGTTTTATGAGAGTGTTAGGAGACTGTGTTACTGTTAGGACCTGTATCTAGGTGTCTCATGTCTCCTTTTGGCAGGCCTTTGAGGACATACACATAGAAAGACGCCGAACCATCAAAATTATTCTGGAGTATGCCGACAAAGTTTTCACCTACATCTTCATCATCGAGATGATCCTTAAATGGGTCGCGTACGGCTTCAAGACCTACTTCACCAACGCCTGGTGCTGGCTGGACTTTTTCATCGTAGATGTAAGTTTTGGCATCTCGTTTTAAAGCTGATCCGTGTAACTGTCAACAATACACGCGTACAAACATGTTTCATGTCACATAGAGTCTGTGGTAACACGTGAATAGGAAATGTTTTGATTCTGCTACAGATTTCCCTGATTAGTTTAGCTGCAAACTGGATGGGATACTCTGATCTCGGACCAATCAAATCCCTCAGGACTCTCAGGGCGCTGCGGCCTCTTCGAGCGCTGTCGAGATTTGAAGGCATGAGGGTGAGTTTCTGACTGTGCAACCACGTTTGAGCGATGTGCACGACTAACCAGTGTTGAAAAGTAACTAGAACATTTACATGCATTAAGTACTGTACGGGAGTACAAATTGAAGGTACCTGTACTTTACTTGTGTATTTTAATCCACTACATTTTAGAGAGAAATATTGCACATTTTACTCCACTACATGTATCTGAGAGCACAAAATACTTTCCAGATTAATGTTTTACATAAAGCACATGATATAGGTGTTTAAAATAAAGATAAATAATTAAATATTAAAAGACTAAGGGATTAAAGGTTTAGTTTTATGCATTTCAGAGTGCACTATATAAAACATCAACAGCATCAAGACAAAATGCAAAAGAAACACGTTAACACATTCTAAAATGCAAAAAAAAAATTAATTGAAAAAAATTATAAATGAATAGAATAAGACATGTATAAAATAAAATAATAAAAGTTGCAGTACGGTGTAAGAAATGACTAAAGTTTTCTGTTTGTATTCAAATCCAAAAATTCAAATTTTGGTCAGTGTACGCAGGTTTTAGCATCAAAATGTTGTTTTCCCAGGCCCTTCTAAAAATGTCTTCCCAAATGACCTGATGCAACGTTTCTGCATGATGACACTGATTCATATAAACCCTCCAAACAACTTAATGTGTCTCTTCATTAGTCAAGCCTTTTTTGAGAATTGTGTGTTTCTGAGCCTCTAAATTAGCTTTATTCCTCTAACCGCCTAACTGGCAGGAAGGCTAAGCAATGTGCTGGTGTGGACATCACGTTACTTCGGATCCAGAAGTCACACAATAACAAAACAACACAATAGCAACTCCCGTATTTTGCGAGGTAAAATTATTGATTTTATAAAAGGAGTCTGCCGGCTTTGCAGAGATTGTAAAGGCTTCAGTTCCCTGTCGGACAGCAAGGTCAGTATATAATAATTTCCCTGTCAAGACACTTTCACTGCAGAACGAGTACTTTTCCTTTGATAATGTAAGTAAATTTTACTTCTGATATATTTGTACTTTAACTTTAATATAAGATGCAGGGCTCTACCTTGTATTTTTGCATTGTTGCAATGGTGCTTTTATTTAAGTGGAATTTAAGATGCAGGACTTTTACTAATATAAAGTAGCTTTGCATTGTTATAACTGTGCTTTTACTCAAGAAGGATTTAAAATGCAGGACTTAAACTAGGTCTAGAGTATCTTTGTGTTGTTTTACTGCCACTTTTACTTAAATAGAATTTAAAATGCAGGACTTGTATTCATAATTGAGCATTTTGGCATACTTTTACATTAGTAGGATTTACAATGCAGGACTTTTACTAATTATAGAATATTTTTGTGTTGTTGCTCTGGTACTTTTATTCAAGTAGGAATTAAAATGAAGACTGTTAGAACTGTTATAATAGAGCATTTTTGCATACTTTAACAAACTGCTAAATATTACTACTTTTACTACAGTATTTTCTGCTTTGTTGTGCTGACACCTTTACTTATGTCAAGAATCCGAGTGCTTCTTCCACCACTGCGACTAACACTATTGTGATGTTTAATCGCACTAATTTGACTGGCTTTCCTCGACAACGTGTGTTGACTGCATGCTTTCACCGTGGCTGCTGCGTCAGAGCTGACTGAGGTAAGAATATTGGTAGAACTTCAGGAATTTTTGCATGCTTTTTGCTCACACAAACTAAATAAACTAGCAAACATTTCTCTACATTTCTGTATATAATCCCATAATTTTAATTAAGTCCCCTCTTTTTTGCAGGTGGTGGTGAACGCTCTCGTCGGAGCGATTCCCTCCATCTTTAACGTGCTGCTGGTGTGTCTGATATTCTGGCTCATCTTTAGCATCATGGGAGTCAACCTGTTTGCAGGGAAGTTCTACCGCTGCATCAACACCACCACAGAGGAGCTCTTCCCCATGACGGAGGTCAACAACAAGAGCGACTGCATGGCCATTAAAGAGGCCACGCAGGATGCTCGCTGGGTCAACGTCAAAGTCAACTATGACAATGTGGGACAAGGCTACCTGTCTCTGCTTCAAGTGGTGAGGAGCTGTGTCCATTATTGTTACACACTTGAAAAAATAGTGTTGTAAATGTTGGGTTCAATGACTCAAATTTTAAAACATTGTTTTGATTTTTCAGTCAACTTTTAAAGGCTGGATGGACATCATGTATGCTGCTGTTGACTCAAGAGAGGTTGGTATTATTAGTGCTGAAACATTTAGCATTAAATTTGTTGGTTGCCCTTTGTTTTGCGGTTATCGGGAAACATTATTAATTTTTGCTAAAAAAATTAAATCAGCCTTCATTTTTGTTTTGTTTTTTTTTGCACTGCACAACCCTAGTTTAATGTTATGT
>NW_024625178.1:0-3652 GCF_008729295.1 Plectropomus leopardus
AAAAAAAAAAAAAAACAACATACCATGAATCTTAGAACAAGAGAAAACTATAAACTGCACCAGAGTCCTCTGCTTCTTGAGTGAACAAGAACAGCATCAGTTCCTCCACTGTACCTCGATTGCTTTTTTAATGAGCACAGCCAGTTGGTCTGCCCTCCAGCCATAGATGTCCCCGAGTATTTCTACAGCAGCGAGGAAGGTTTCTGGTGACATTGTAGCGAGCTGTTCTGCTGTCCAGAAGACGTTGTCCATTTCCAGTTCTTCAATCAACTCCACAGTGGGCTGTTTAACATCACCGTTACTGTCAGCTGAGAGAGACAAGAGAGAGACGCATTGCAGGTGATGAACAGAAAGGTGAAGCAGAACAGTGCATCCCCAATTCTTCATGTGTAGTATCTTTATTACTGGTGGTGAGATCGAAGCATTTCTTTCTCAGGGCGACGGAGTCATGATGCGGGCCAGACCTCAGGTCATACAGGACGTCCTTCACCCAAGGCTGACAGAGACAGAGAGAGGAAGAGGGAGGAAAAGCAAAAAGATAAAATGAGAAATACATGTACAACTTAACCCTCTTTATTTTGAGTGACTTGATAAAAATATGGGACTTTATGGGACAATACAGCACGTGAGGGAGAAGACAAAGATACAAACCTTATTGGGCAGAGCAGAAATGGCATCGTCATCATAAAAGAGGAGAAGACCCACTGCCTCCAGTGTCTCAGCTGTCCAAACAGATGGATCCCTGCAGAAAATATAAAAGGAAACTAGAATTACCATCAAGTTGCAGTTTACATCCATGTCTGTCTGGACCCATATGTAGTGAAGACTTAAGGAATTAATTAAAAGGTTTTAACTGTATTTGTTTTTATGTGGGATATAAGTTATCACTGTATAGAGACACGTATGATTCGAGTGTAGAGTTTACAGTGAGAAACATGCTGTCTTTACTTAGACGCTATTTTTACAGAGGAGCGCAGGAGACTGATAGAGAGCTTCATCTTATGGTATAACAGCATTCACCCAAAGCTCAATATCAGCCAATGAGCTGGTGGTGGACTACCAAAGAAATGTGCAAGATCACAAAATTGTAGCCATGGCAGCTGACAATGCTTTAAATATGTATGTTGCTGCAAATAAAGATTCAACAGATTAACAGATTCTAAGATGTGGATGCTTCACGGCTCCAACCTGGCAACACAGAAGATCTATACAATCAGCACAGTTTCAAGGTAGCCACCCAAAAAAAATTACTGTCAGCAATTCAGTATCTGACCAAATGTCTCCCCTTCTGTTATGCGGCTGAATAATGGCCAAAAAAGGGCATACCAAGGCTCTTTTTTGACAATTTGTATATGAAATGTCATCATCCCATCATTTTAATCAACATTTGTATGAATTTTGGTCATAATTAGCGTATGAATTCTCGAGTTATGGCCAAAAATGTGTCTTGTTAGGTGACTTTTGACCACCAAAATCTTATCAGTGCGACCTTGAATCTAAGTGGATGTTTGTGCCAAAAATTGAAGGATTCCCTCAAGGCGTCCTGAAATATCACATTCAAGAAAATGGGGCGGACTAAAAGACAAGACAAAAATTCAAGCATTATTTTTTTCATAAAAATACATAAGACTATTGCTTTTTCTGTCGTTGCTTCAGTGTCAACATGGAGCATTCCCTACCCAAAAGTGTCCTTGACCAACTGAATTATTTCTGCCCTGTGGCCTCGAGGAATGTACTGGCAGCCAGCCATGTCCTGGAGGACGGAGCTGAGGACATCAGGGGCCAGGAGGAGCAGTTGGGAACGCTGAAGCTCACATAAAAGCGGTCCGAGGAGCAACACATCCTCATAGGCCAGCCCAGATACGTTGGTCCCCTGCAACTACACATTAAATATCTGTTGTAGAACACAGACACAGGTCTCACAATGTAATTTAAGCATATGTGGAGTAGTAGGTTCAGGCAGGGGACAATTTAAAGGAAAAACCTAAACAATAACGATGAGGAAAAAGTCTCAACCCCAATGACTGCTTAGGAAACATTTTGGACAAGAAAGCCGACACCATCATCAAAACACCAAATGAGGTAAGACGGTTTGTTTTAATTTCCAGGAGCATTTTTGCTGCTTTAACAGCTCATGGTGGCTCAACACCTCACTGAGACTGTTTATATCCTTTAATTTGTCACCCTTCTGTATCCTTGTGTGTACCTGGGCCAGGCAGAGCAGAGCTCTCTCGACCAGTGCCGGGCGAGACGGAGAACGAAGAGGTAATAAGCTCAGGTCGGCCTCTTCCATCTTGATGAGGAAGATAGGGCACACATCTTCAGTCAAATCCTTCACCTTTGAAGGCCTGGAAAAGTGTAAATATACAAATATATACATGTATTTTTATTATATCTTCTTATTTTAATCAAATGAGACAAAGAGACATGGAGACAGACATAGAGACAAAGACAGACAGACAGAATTAGAGGCAGAAAGACTGACAAACAGAGACATACTGTACATAGAGACAGAGAGACCAACCAACAGACAGACAGACACAGAGACAGACAGACAGACAGACATAGACAGAGAGAGACAGCGAGAGAGAGAAAGACAGAGACAGACAGACATAGAGACAGACAGAGAGACATACAGACAGACATAGGGACAGAGAGAGACACAAGACATAGAGACAGAAGACTTACAAACAGAGAGACATACATAGAGACAGACATAGAGACAAAGAAATACATAGAAACAGATAAATAGACAGACATAGGGACAGAGATAGACAGAAATACAGAAAGACAGAGAGACATACATACAGACATAAGGACAGAGAGAGACACAAGACAAAGAGACATACAGACAGACATAGGGACAGAAAGAGAGACAGACACACAGAGAGAGACAGAGAGACCGACAGACAGACAGAAAAGACTGTTTACGGCAGGTGAGGAACTAGGCTTGGGGGTATTTTTTCCATCCCCTCTTTAGTCTTGAAAAAGTCAGGTGTCTCTTTCTCCAAAGTTGCAAAAAGCTTGCGAGCAGCACATCCAGCCTGAAAACACATTTGTTATCAGTTGGTATATACAACATGTTTTATTTACAGAAGTGTGTACATGCTGTATGTGTGAGCAAATACAAACATACCTGCAGTTTGGAAAGCCACTGCGGAGTCTCTGTTATGTTCTGGACCATGTCTTGTGTGTCACTGTCTGCTACTCTGTCGATCATCTTACAGGTTACTCCCTGAAGAAGTGAACCCAGCTTCCTGTCTCAGCAAATAATGTGTTGAATGTAAGCAGGTAAAGTGACGGCAGATGTACTGTATGTACACACAGTAACAAGAGCATGCAGATAACAAACACTAACTATGTGTACATAAGCCTGCATTAGACATGACTTTGGTACATCTTAGTGAGTTTTTATCATTTAATGTTTTTTATGGTGACTCAGAAGTAATAATTTAAGTCAAGTGTAATTGTTTTCTGCCAATATTAGAATGTGTTTTAATGTTAATCGTTTAATATATTTTAATTTAAGAAATACAAGATTGGTGCTCAAACTCTGGTATGTGAACCAATGGTGGCATGCAAGTTCCCTCTAGTGGTACCTGTACTAAAGGATGTACAAAATATTTTTCAAAAAGTAAAAAAAAAAAAATAC
>NW_024625179.1:0-2667 GCF_008729295.1 Plectropomus leopardus
ATATATGTAAGTTCAATCTCCTTTTTAAAAAATAATTTTCTGGGGGTTTTTTTTGTTTGTTTTTTTATGGGGGTTATTTGTTGTTTTTTTTTTTTGTTTTTTTAAACTTTTTTCTGCTTATTTTCTTGTCACTTTTTTACTGTTTTTTGCTTATTTTGGGGCCATGTCTTAACCCACTCATTGCCTTCTATCCACAGTTTTTTTTAAAGAAATCAAACCAATTTGCTTAGGTTTTTAAAAGGTTAAACAGCAGATGTGATTTGTGACGAGAGAAGCTCATTCACTGAAGCGAATCATTCAAAGAGAGGAGACACCTGCTGTGCCTCAAGATATTACCGTGATAACGAGGTTAATCTGCCGCTATCGCCTTACGCACAACATTTCCAATTAGAATCAGGGGATGGAGGCACGGACAGGAAATGACCTCTGAGCAGCTTTACTGTACCGTACCTCTCCGCTATCGTCCAGTTTGGACATCCATCCCTTCTTGAAGTTCAGGAGGTCAGGCTGTGAGGCAAAGAGCACAAAATGTCACATTTACTGACATTTATCTGGATGTTTGACAGAAATGTTAAATATTTAAAAATAATAAAGACAGGAACTCTCCTGTGAGTGTAAGTCAACGTCATTTACTTTTATCAAAGTCACAATGAAGAAAAAGAGCAGGACAGGAAGAAAAAGAAAAGTCACAAAAACAGGTCAAAGAGCTCTTGAAACTATATCAAAGGGCGGGACAATATAATTACATCTCTACACAAGAAATTAGCAGCTAGCACACCACCGCAGGTTTATTCTGTCATTGTACATGAAGACAAATGATACAAAGCTGCTGGCTTTTTTTGCCACAAAGAACATAAACTACTTTCTATTGTGGAGAAACCTGCTTTTCTGAAAACACACAGTGAAACTGGTACTGGTAAATGCTTCTATTTAAACTTTATGTATATACTTTTTTAGAAACTATGTTTTGTTACTGTTGTTTTTGTGCGGTTGTTGTGTTTTGTGTGAATGTGTAAAAGGCGTCTGTGAATGCAGATAGGTGTGTCAGTACGAGATCATTGGTCGGACACTACGGCAGGTGATTGGCACGTAACCATGACGACTCCCTACATAAAGAGCCGCTGGCGTCGGCTCGGCAGGAACAGTACGACCGTGCATCTTCTTCATATTTCTACCATAGATGTGTTGACTGATTTTTTATCTGACTGATGTCTTTATTTTGAACATGTAAAATACAATAAAAAACATATCAAAAAAGCGATGTGATGAATTCTATTTGCAGATTACCTCAATTTACAAAAACTTAGTTAATTTTAACCCTTTATTTATCTTTTTATTCATGTATTTTTTTATTTATAAGGAGGACAGCTATACAGTAATAGAGGCAGTGCCACGTTCTTTCCTCAGTGGCAAATGAAGCCAAAAACGTTCGATTTCTGGGCCTAAAATTACCGCATATAAATGCAAAATCTGTATGCAATGGGGCAAGATTAAAAAAAAAAAAATTTATAGTGTGGCTCTTCTTTCTAAAATGTTATCGGATCAAACTGTGAATGGTTGTGGCACTCAAAAAAATGCATTTATTGATTTGTAGAGCATAAGTCTTTGGGAAAAAACCTTTTTGGGCCCAATGGCATAACCTAACGGAGCAGAAAGTTATGATTTTACAGTGTGACCGCTGTGTTGAATTGACTTCAAAGCCCGGCGCTGTTGCTGAGGGTTTGCTTCCAACCAGCCACAACAGCACACAAACACTGAATGCAGCTTTTGCCATGCTGATGGATTTGTTCAGCTGGAGGTGTTTTTTTCATGTGTTTTCCAACCCAAATTCAATTTAAAGAGCACATTTAAAAACAACCGAGTTGATCAAAGTGGTGCACATTAATAAATAGATTAAAAAAACAATTATAATAAAATTAATCAATAAAAACAGCATAAATATCGTAAGAGAGGACAAAAAACAACAACTGTCAGCTCTCATACAAGGTCTGAAAAAGCCAAGAAGAATAAATGTTTATTATTTATTAAGATTAGATTCTGTGTCGAGCAGAAGCTGCTCTTTTCTGGGGTCTCCATTATTTTCAATAACAAAATTCATTTTACTAGATTACATAAATACACGTCCATAAAATTCATGCTCAAACTAAAACTAAATTCTGACCAGGATCCAGTGTGGTTATTGATGATTGTACATAAACTAAATTATTTTACTGTGTCAGCACGTGGTATTTCACATGATGACAAAATTGTATGCTTTTCAATCATTCAACAAAAGCCTTATATTGTTAACATAGTATATCAACAACATGCTTATTGCACTGCAGCACTGCAGACACATAAAGACAACAGCTGCATAGACAGGCGCATACAAAACGAAATGACAGGAAACAACACACATCTGTAAAGAAGTCTGTAAAGAATAAGGAAATAAAATTAGTTAATATTTTTTTAAGCAAATTTAAGACCTATCTTTCTAGTTTGGCTTCTAACTGAATTTTATCTATTTATTTATTGACTATTTATGCATTTAGTCTGGTTTAATAGATGGTATATAATTGTGTTATTTTTAACATTTTTATCTGTTATTATACTGTGGGCTATTATTTCATTTACCTTTAATCTACTATTTAGAGTAATTTCTTTCTTTCATTAAAATGACAATTATTA
>NW_024625180.1:0-2495 GCF_008729295.1 Plectropomus leopardus
ATTTATTTTTTAAAAATTTGGGGTTAATTGTTATATATATGATTATTCCTTTTACACTCATTTTTTGCTTGAAAATGTCATTATTAAGTAATAATCGAAGATTGATTTCTTAAATTTTCAGTAAATCCCACCTTCACCCCTGAGTTACAAAAGAAAGGACTCTGTGAATGAACTCTATCTTTTGAATTACAAGCATACTGTAGCAATTAATTTTATTACTTGCTGCTTACTATTATTTCACATATAAATACACACATATTACCTGTTGAATGCTGTTATTTATGGTGCTAAGAAACATATTTTGTGCTTAAATGTTATTCCTCCCTCTCTCTGGACAGGATCTCGTGGGAGAGGTGCTTCTGTCTTTAAAGTTTCTTCCCACCTCTCAGAGGCTTGAGGTTGGATTGCTAAAGGTCAGAACGGTCGGCCCAGAAATACGTTCAGATGCAGGTAAATAACAAACACCTCTATCACCTGATAATGTGTAAATTTCCTTAAAATGTAAAAACGCCTAAAAAAAAAAAGAAGAAAAAAAAATGTAATAATAACCAATAATGTAATAACTTGAACAATAATGTAATAAAATGTCCTGACTCACTTTGTGAAATATTTGTTTTTAGGTAAGTGCAAATTGTGTTACATTTTTAGGCATTACAACTTTTTCAGTAAATTATTACATTATTGGATGCTACAAAAACCTTTATAATCTGTTGAAAAAATGTCCCACTATAACAATAACCCAACATGATGTGTGTTTTTTTCATGTTTACCTTTTCCTCTCTTCTGTTTTATTGCATAATTATTTCTGTCCTCATCTGCCTGTCCCCTCTTATTTCTACTTTTATTATAGCCTATATATATACTTTTATTATAGCCTTTAGATATATATCCACTTAAGGGTTTTCTGAGATTCCCCTGCATGTTGCCTTTCCTTAAAATATATAATATTGTAGTTTTTAATATGTACTAAATAAATCAAATTACAAAAGCAAAGTTACAAACATTCAACTGTCATATAAATATACATCACATACAGATCCCAATTTGCCTGTTTTGTGTTGTACAGCCTTGTACGCCAGAATCAGTGTGCAGTGCAACCAGTGCAAGCTGAGGTACCAAAAAACCTCTGCAGTGGCCCGCTGTCTGGTGACCATCTTCAATGAGGTCCTCATGTTCTCCCTGCCAGAGTTTCCTCTGGAGCGGTGTAAAATACTGGTTTATGTGTATGAGACTCACACGACAAGAAAATCAGCCAAACAACTGATCGGACAGTTGACTGTGGGGAAGGAGATGAGTTCAGAAGACGAGCACTGGAGCTTAATGATGCGCTCAGTCCGCCAGCCAATAGCAAAGTGGCATGGCCTGCTGATCTGACATGAATCCCATAAATACTCTCCTGCACTTCCTAGATGTTGGTACCTGGTTTTACGTCCCTGAAAGCGGCGGAGCATGATTATCCGGCTGTAGCCGAATCTGCAGCTGCTGAGCTGCAGGCCTAACATGGACTCCTGTGCTTGATGACACTAGTGGTAGTTACTCAGTCTACTTGTGTCTCTTATCCAACTTTTTAGCTCCAAATCTCATCATATTGAAAGAGTTCTTATGATCTGATACTTGCCTTTTTTCTGATGATTGGTTTAGTTTTGCACTCATTTGTTGCTGTTGTTTGTGTTACTGTTATAGTTATCTTTAAGATGTGCTGCTCTTTAGTGCATGTTGTAAAACTCAGATAATTCTGCATTATTAAATCTTTGTATTGCAAGTCTGAATGTTCCAAAAAACAAACAAACAAAAAAAAAAAACAAAAACAAAAATAAACTGTAAATAAATAATAACTTATGGCTTTTGTTTAAGAGAAACCAAAACATATGAAATAATAAATAAATATTCCCAAGGATAGGCAAAACAAAACATACTATTCATGTAATAAGTGGTCAACTTGTAATAATAATAATAATTATTATAGATTTTATTTATAATGCACTTTACATTTAGCAAAATCTCAAAGTGCCACAGACACGGTATAGGGACAGTAGAATAAAAACATTAAAAAACAAGGCAAAAACTAAGAGCAGATATAAAACAAATTTAAAATAAAAAAAAAAACAAAAAAAAAAACAGTGCATAAGATTAGGCAAAAGAGAGAAGCAAACATGAAATAAAAAGCTTACAGTTCTGGTTCTGGTGGAGAAGCGGTGAACAACCAGCACCAGCATGCTCTCCCCACAACTTGTATTTATTTATTGTTAGAAATGCTCTGCTCACACTTACAGTTAAACTTGCAACACCTAATTTTAATTGTTAGTTTTAGGCTGAAAGGTGTTTTTGTCTTTTGAGACTCATCACTGGCTGTACTAAAGCGATTTCCTGCATTGATTTCATATCAGGCCTCTGACACCATCTGCTGGTTTGAAAATTCATTTTGTGAAATACATTTGCTTTTATCCTGTGAGCAGTCAGTAACTGAATCAGGATTGGAAGTGATGGTAAATAAT
>NW_024625181.1:0-1156 GCF_008729295.1 Plectropomus leopardus
GTGTGTGTGTGTGTGTGTGTGTGTGTGTGTGTGTGTGTGTGTGTGTCTGACCTCCACCAGCAGAGGGTGTGTGGGCCAACGGTCGATGACACTCCAGCGCATTTTTGGCCTTTCGCCTCTGTTGCTGTAGTAACGGTAGATGGCGTTCAGACTGCTGCCTGATTACACAACAAACAAACAAACAAACAAACAAACAAACAAACAAACAAAGACATTAATGTTATAAACATGTCCTGAGCTGTTTACAAAGATTTAAAAAAAGGGAGAGAAACAGATTTATTTCTTCTGTCTTTAAGAGTTTTAAAGCTTCAGTACGATGTTTGATCCATCAACACTGACTGTAATTTTGTTTTTGTCAGCGACGCCATAAACAACAAAACAACATAACAATCACCTCTAATAAACAAAGATGCTGTCAAATGGCGTCTTGCAAGAAACACAAAGAGTGTGTGTGTGTGTGTGTGTGTGTGTGTGTGTGTGTGTGTGTGTGTGTGTAGGAGCCAGTGTGTTTATCAGAGGGGAACAGGGTGGATTGCACTCTGGGTGCGGTCACACTAACGGTCACTTAAGTCTATTTTATCTCACAATTTTTCTTTTTCTACAAAGATTTAATGAATTCAGCACATATAGTCTTTGGAAACGTGTTAACTTCGAAACAAAATCACTGTATCATGAAGCAGCTGTGCAGAGGATATTAAATTTGTCTGTTTTCAATTGTGTATTATTTGATCTCGTTTCCTGTGTCCGTGCCGTGTGTGAGCGTCACCTGTGGTGGAGCAGCTGTACTGCGGGTACTGTGTGAAGGCCACAGCTCTCTCCACTCCGTCTTTCTCCATCTCCTCGATGGCCTCCTCCGTCAGCGGGTGAACGTACCGGAAACCGATGTAGAACTTGTGAGGAGCTGACGAGACATACGGAGTCAATTACTGCCGACCACGTCATATAAAGTCATTACTGTTTGAGAAAAAATGGTTATTAAAAAATACAAATATGATCTTTATTGCCATTTTTACACATTTTTATTTTATCCTTACAGTTGGTGTCAGTTATTATTATTATTATTATTCATAAGAATTGGAATTTTCAGTTGCCAGAGACGATATGATTGTTTGTTTATTTGTTGTTTGTCTAACAGATATGTGTTTTACATTTACAC
>NW_024625182.1:0-3650 GCF_008729295.1 Plectropomus leopardus
GGCTTCACGCACATGAGTTACACACCAGACAGTGCTTCTTTGTAAGAAAAATCCTAGAGGTCCTATCACCCTTAAGATGTTTATCACTGGGGATGTTGGGGATTTACCTCTTTTTTTAAAAATATAAATAGCTCTAACAAAGACTCATATTCACATATCCGAAAACCCAACAAAAATCACAAGGATACTGTGTTGTTAGTGAACTGTGACTAAGAGTGGCTGTTCCTTTTAATCTTTCAAACAGTATCAAATTTATTCTATTCAAACTTATTTTTAATGAGGTCTAAGATTTCAACCCCTGAGGTGCAGCCTCGCTCTTCTGTTGCCGCCGTCCTCCATCTGTCGAGACGAAAATAAATTCTAGTTGTTTACCAGACTTGCATGAGGACGTTCTAACTTGGCGGCCTGATGTAAAATTAATCCAGGCTACGCTAAACTCGTATGAAGAAGGAAAAAAAAGGAGGAGTAGGAGGAGAAGAGGGGCTGCACATCGCAGAGCTGAAGATGCCAATTAAAACCATTACTACGGAGTTCAACAGGCTAAATCAGGTGAAGCTGGTTAGCCCGAGTCAGTCACTGCCTGCTTGTATCTGCAGCACAAGGATAACGGTGCATTATTGATTTATGTGATGCTACATTTCTCTTTGAAGTTATGTCACTGTCTTACTCCTAGGCCTTTTTCTGACGGCTGACTATTCCTTGAGGTATCTCGGGGAGCTACACTGAATAAATTATCCACCGGCAGAGTTATGGCATTTCCTGGGATTATACGACAGATGACAGACTCATTCACCCTCCGTATCTCTTTCTCCTCATTCCCACCTCTTCCTCTGCTGATACAGAATTAAAGTTTCGCTAAAGGAGAGGAAAAGAAAGGAGACGCACGACTCATGAAGCGAGTCCTAGAAAATTTTGCAAAGGTTATTTAATATTTACGCGAGGCGACTTGAGGGAAAGCAGCTCTCTCTTTCAGTGAGTGTGCATCCTTCTGGCAAGTGCTCTGCAAACAGGGAGACAAGTATCTGTGACATCTGTGGACAGGGAGAGGGCTTGTTGTTTTTACACTGATACCAGCACCTGCCATCACATTATCGGCTTCCTGGCAAGAGTGCCAACCGCTTAGATGGACTGCAAGGATGGAGGGTGAATATAGAAACTGAATGGCGATTAAATTTCAGCAGAATATACAGCAGTGAGACAGTATTATCTTTGAATGTCAGGCTATCATGCTTTTAAATGTTGAGGGGGCAACAATAACAATGATTATGGAGATGAGGATGAATAAGAATATCTCCATTCTAAGACAATTCACCAGAAACACAGATGTTTTTAACTGCAAAGACAAGAAGTCCTTTCATCATAAGGCAGATATTCCTCAAAAAATAAATTAGCTTATCATGTTTAACCCTTTGAAACCTGGAGCGACAATACTTTTCTTGTGCAGCTTTCAGATGCTGTACAAGTATTCAAACCTTTGAACCCAGAGCAAATTGGTGCAATTTATTTCAAAAACATAAGAACAAAAAAAGGGCAACAAGCAACTTGGTAAGAAATGTTCCACAAATGAATAGATTTAGAAAATTATTTTTAAAAAAGCCCACCATCTTGACTCTGTTTGTTTACTTCCTACACTTCGATTTCTCTTGTGGTGCGCTGAGCTGAACTGCCAGTCAGATCTATCAATGTCATTCACAGACCGCCATTTCCAACACTGATTCAGCATGCTGAATTGGCCGGAAAAATGCAGACAAGGGCCGATGAGGGCCAACGGTGCGGGATGCACACCAAAAACTAGGGCGACAGAAGCTCAGCGACGGCCCGACATTGGCCACTGGCCGACCGTCATCATCATCGTAATCATGTCTGACTTAACACCTGAACCAACATCCAGCTCTGCGATGTTGTCAAAGCCCTCTGGACTCGACAGTGATAAACACACCGTGTATATCTGACATGAGTGGAAGGAAAATTCAGAGGAAGAGGCTCATTTATTGAGGGCTTCTGTTTTGTGCTGCCGCTCCGCCCGCGTGCAGAGTGTGAGTAAAGGTCGTTTTGCTCCTCTTAACACATTAGCATTTAAATAGCATTATATCTGCACTGAGTATCACTGACAGCTCCCACTCTTCCACTGGCTCAGACCTTAACTGGAGTTGAAAACAAAGTTAAAAGATAATAAAGCGCTGGACTAGACTGAGAGATCAAAGGCATGCGACCTTCAGACTTGGCAGTGGTTAGCATGGCGGCTAGCCGCGGCACTATTTAATAGAGGATTAAGATAAAGGCGACTGTGAGGGAGAGTCCCGATGTTGAGGCAACACATGAGAGACTTGTGATGGCAGCCTTTTCATGTTTTGCATCAGTCAGAGAATCTGTCATGTCTGAGTTATCTGTCATCAAACACCCCAAAATACTTCAGTGCTTTCATTTGGTTGTATTTTTGCTGCCTGTAGAGAATCTGTACACTTGTAAAATTTAAAAAAAGATGCAAACCAATCCAATCAACTTTTGTCAAGTTCATTTCAAACCTGCATGCTTTGAAATTCGGTGAGAAATTTGCCACTATGTGTAACAAATGTCAAAGCTGAGGAAAAACCTTGGATATTATTTATTGTATTTTATACGCATTATCAGATATTGTATGTTGTATAAGTTTTGGGCATTATGTTGCAAGTATGCATTGTATATTATGTAAGATATATGTGTAGTTTGCAATGCATGTATGTAAGTAGTATACAACATATGTATTGTTTATTATATGATAAATAACTTATATACAAAAAGACAACTGGTCAATATGATCAAGATAAATATGTAACTAATGACTTCGTATTTTTACGTAATGTATTTGTATTTTTGATTGATATAAATCTGTAAATAATTAATTTTTATCTTTGATAAGGGTATTATATCAGTAATTAACAAGTTTAGGAAAAGTAATTAAAGTATACATTTAGATCAGTAAGGCTGGTTAATTATAAATCAAAGACTTATGAAGAAGGGGTGTGATTAAATAAGTTTGTATGTCTTCTCTCTCCTTTTCGAATATATAAACCAGGTCATTAGGTGTTTGACTATTTCTTTTGCTTTATACTTTTCATACTTTTTTTGTCTGTCCACTTGTTTGTTTGATCATTTCTCTTTTTTACATGTTCAAAATAACTTCCCAAATCATTTTAATATATTAATAGCAGTAACTAAAATGGTTTACATGTTGCCAAAACCAGCCTTTTCTTGCTTTTCCAGCAGCATGTCTTCTAACTGACCAGAGAAGAGTCACACCCCTTATTTTCCGAGCAAAACAAATCGATGGAGCAGCTTTCTTATCCATCTCCCAAAGGTTAAATGCAGTCTCCCTAGAATTCTGGCCTTTCTTTAGAAAATCAAAGGAAGGGGAATTGTGTCCTCAGCCCTCGGGGCACATCAGCAATGGTCTCAGCTATTAGATTGGAGAAAAAGGCAATGGACAAAGAGGCAAAGCAGTAAATCTGTCAGCTTTGCAAGCCTCATGATATCCACCATAGCAGTTTGGATCAAAATAAGGCCCCGGCTTACGGCTTTGGCAGTTATCCCGCTCACTTGTCCATCCTGGTGACAGCACAGGACGATTCGGGCACACATTTCAAGTGTGAGCAGAAAATGAACTCACAGCA
>NW_024625183.1:0-5652 GCF_008729295.1 Plectropomus leopardus
TAACATTTAGAACACGTGGTATTATATAAATCAATTAATAATAATAATAATAATCTATATACATAATTTAAAAAATTGCAGGCATATTTAGGACTGGATACGCTTTCCTCACAGTTAAATTAGTTTACATCCTTGATTTGTGCTGTGTATATCAAAGTATCTTTAATGCCACCATTTTTTATAAATTTCAAAAACATCTCCCAAATATCAATAAACAGCAAGTTATATTTCTCACTATACGTGTAAGTTTTTCAAGAGCCAGAAAGTTTGTTTGGCATTTTTGCTTGAAACATGACTCATAAAGTTCGTCCAGCTTTAGCTTTGCATGTTGCATAAAGTTAGGGGATCACACAAGAAATAAACTTGGTTGGTTCAAGCTCCAAAAATGCTGAATACTACACTTCACATGACCTCTACCAAAACATTTCTTTTTTCTTTCATTTTGGTGGATGCTTACGTCTGTGATGATCTGAATAGTTTTCTGTCGAAGGTGTACAGATTGATATACTGTTTGTTTCAGCACCGATCACGATGATGTATCCTTTTCAGACGGCGTGATGATCCAGATCACAGCTGAGACGATGGACTCCCTACGGCAAGCCCTGAGGGACATGAAGGACTTCACCATCACGTGCGGTAAAGCCGACCAGGAGGAGAACCAGGAGCTCGTCCACATCCAGTGGACGGAGGACGACCACAACTTCAACAAGGGGTGAGGTTGGAGGAGAAAAGAGCCGGCGAACAGTCGGAGGAGAGAGAGCTGGAAGAGATGCATTTATGTCACGGACAATTGAACTGATAGCTTCCAAACCGCTGCTTTTACTACTTTGCTATAAAAACTCATTATGCATGCTCAGGAAAGCCCTCTGGAGGAAAACCTCAGCCGGCTGGAATGATGCGGTTTGACGTGGTTTCGAGATACAGACCAACAAAATCAATTTTACAGCAGTACTGATAAAATCTGCAAATATGAATGTGACTATTCACTGTTAGATCTAATAATTGAGCTCTTTCAGGAGATACTGTATCACTTCATTATCAGAACATTCTCTGCACAGAAGCGGTTTTAACCCGTTTTTCACCAGATAAGTTAACAGCTGTCATGCTGCCATCAGATCCGGTTAGTTCGTTATTGACTGGAAGTCTACAGTATACACTATGACCATTTTTTTGTTTACTGCTTGACTTTAACCCTGAGGGCTCGCTTTGCTACACACTCGTATCGCTCTGCGCACAAAGTGCACTTTACAAAACCAAGCTTTAAAAATGTTGTACATCTAATATTTTTTCCTGCTTTCATTGAGTTCATTTTTAACCAACATCAGTTCCAATCATAAATATCAAATATTCATTAATTTTTCTTACCACTATAATTTTAGAAGGAAAAAAAATACAAAAAATGAATTATTTTTGATGCACTGCATGCAAGGTAGATGGGTTTCAGTAGTGCATTTTTTGCACTAACAACTAACTAACAACTTTGTTTACACAGTGTATTTTAGATTAACTGCAGGAGCTGAGCTGAAATTTCAAAGATTAAAAATAAAAGACACAATCTTGCATAAATTTATGCCACATGCATGAACACGGACAAAATGATCAAAAGATGAACAAAGAAAAGCGCCGAACAGCTCAGGGGTTAATTTCCCAAGGCCTCTTTGGTGTTTGTGTATGAAACACAGTACACCAATAACAGATATAAGTAAAATACTGATTTTTTAAATTTTGAAATGTTGATTGCGTTAGGAATAAAATGTCGACAGTTGCTTTTTTATTCAGTGAAACTAAATGTCATCCTTCCCCACCTCTTCCTTTTACTTCTTTCCTATGTTTACTTGTTTTTAAATACTCTTCAATTAAACATTGTTCTTTTACGTGTTTTGGTTGGTTCAGTGTCATCAGTCCGATTGATGGGAAGTCTATGGAGTCCATCACCAGCGTCAAGATCTTCCACGGCTCCGAGTTCAAAGCCAACGGCAAAGTCATCCGCTGGACAGAGGCAAGTCGCAGCTGACGCTCGTACTGTTCGTTTTACTATCAGTAAGAAAATCTCTAATGCAGCTTTAAGACCTTTTTTTTAATTTTCTTTATCTCTCTTTAAAAGGAGAGTTGAGATTTTTTTTGAAGAGGCGTTGTGTGAGGAATTTATCTGTAGTCAGTGTATTGAATTCTCTTCATTTCTTAGAGAAAGTCATATGTCGTGTATTTCTGTCTCAGGTGTTTTTCCTCCAGAGTGAGGATCAACCCAACGGTCTGAGCGACCCGGCCGACCACAGCCGGCTGACGGAGAACGTGGCGAGAGCTTTCTGCATGGCGCTGTGTCCGCACCTGAAGCTGCTGAAGGAGGACGGCATGGCCAAACTGGGACTGAGGGTCACACTGGACTCTGACCAGGTGGGACGCTGCAGATGTTACAGAAACAGTTTAACACAAACTTTATCTATATAGAACTTTTTAAAATAAAGTGTTTGCAGTCTGAAGAAAAGAAAATGGAGAGATAAGAGTCACAAAAGGTCTTTCTCTTCACAAACATTTTATCTAATTTAATTTATCTATGTTTTCATTTATTTTTTGTTTAATTGACTCAAGCTGTTCTGTGTGGAAGTCCATATTTCTGATGTTACAGATCTTTAAAATTTCACTGACCATATACATATTACTTAGCTTTATACTTACCTGCAATGCTTAAATCAGAAAAAGGTGATTTGTCTTAAATTACAATAAAATGATGTTAAAAAGGTCTTTAAAAGCATTAAATTTAAGTGTATTCAGCTGTTTTCAGCTGTATGTATGCAGAGCTGGTTGCTCTCTATCGATACATTTATCGATGTGGGTTTTGTGGCTGTTGTGATTGACAATTGGCTACATTATTATTATTATCTTCTAAATAATAATATTATTTAAAAAGCAACTTTAAAAGCAGAAGTAAGAAGGGTTTCTTGTTGAGGCAACATAAATAAACAACAATGCTGAAGTAAGGATGAACAAGACTAAAAGAGGAGAGGAACAATTACAAAACAAAAGTCAAAATAACCCCCCTCACCAATAGCAGTAAATACAATAAAAGATCAGTAAACAAAGAAATAATAGTAATAACAAAAAACACAATCACAACAAAATAAAAGAAGAAAGTAAAAGATAAATTAATCACGTATTATCTTCTACAGATTAATGACAATAACCAATACTTAATTAAATCGGCAGCTTTAAAAACTCTCCGACGTACAATAATAATTTTTCCCTGTTTATAAATTCTGCTGTCTGAAAGATTTAAGAGACAAAATCTTCTGAATCTTAATGTTTTCTTGTGTGCTGCGAGTCAGAGAGCCCTGACCTGTCCTCGCCGTTTCAGGTGGGTTACCTGGCAGGAAGTAACGGCCAGCCGCTCCTGCCTCAGTACCTGAGCGACCTGGACAGCGCGCTGATCCCCGTCATCCACGGCGGGGCGTGCCAGCTGAGCGAGGGCCCGGTGGTCATGGAGCTCGTCTTCTACATCCTGGAGATCATCTCCTAAAAGTCTGCTGAGCTTCACCTCCAGACATCTTTTTACTTTCCGACGTCATCTCACCGCCCGCTCCTCCTCCATCACTTCCCTTCAACCGATTGCACTTCAAAAAGAGCCCGAAAACTGTGGCGTGCCAGGCGGGGTAGCATTCCTCAAGTCAAACCTATGCATCCAACCGCCGTCTGTTTCTGCTCCAGAGGCCGCCTGGGGCCCGAGGAAGCTCCGAGCGGGATCATCCGTCACCTGCGTACCTGAAGCTCACCTGACAGGTACTCCTGACCTCCGGTGTTCGTTTGAGCTGCTCCGAGCAGGAAATGAACACCAGAGCCGTCTGACCCCCGTGTGGTGTTACAGTGTCTATAAAGAGTATCCACCCCCCTGGAAAGTTTTTATATTTTATTGTTTTGACAACACTGAATCAAAGTAGATTTGATGTGAAAAGACCTTTTCTATCAATCTCTGCAAAAGTAATATAAAACATAAAATATGTTTGCTGTACAATATTTACCTTCTCTTAATAGGACTGACCTGAATCTCCACACACGGCCGTAACACCGCAAATATTCACCGCGCTTGCATCTTGTTGAAATTTTGTACAACGGAAATTAATGCTACGCCCTAAATTTTCCCAGAAAATCGTCCTTTTAATCATTGACTCCTGCTTTCTGACTCTGAGTGAAGGGAGCTGAGCTGTTTTCTTGTGGTTGCTCTTTCAACATGTGTCTCCTAAGTCTGAAAAATTAGTCGAGGACTGAATGCTTCGTGCGACGAACGAAACTGGCTTCAGATCCTTTAACAGTTGAAAATGTGCTGCAAAGGTGCAGCTACTAAACACTGGCATCACTAACAACAAAAACAAAAAACAAGAAACAGTTCAGATTCTTCAAAAGTTCATTTATGTTTTTCTAGGAAAGTATATTAAAAAAACTGATGATTTATCGGTGCGATATATATTGCACATCCCTAATTTAGCACAGTGATGCGTTACATTATTCTGTCACTGACAGATGATTAAAGTAACACAGTACAGCCAGCACTGATTACACAATCAAGTACTCTGTATTTGTAATGAGTTCAGATGGATGTTTTTTCACTCGGACATATACGGGACTTTTTCTGTGCATCTGTGTCGGAAAAAAAAGTCACTTTAAATCTGCTTTGATTTTAGGGCTGTCCCGAATATCATTTTTGGGTCTCCGGAGCTTCTCCATCAATCACACCGACACAGTAATGGCTCGACTCAATAAATCTGTTAATGGTCATTCCTGTCGCTGTGTGTGACACAAACACTGAAATGACATTTAAAAAATTTTAAAAATTGAAAACCAAATACCTACCCAAGTAACGAGTTCTTGAATAGCCAACTTTGGGTCCAGCCCTTTTTGATTCAGTGTTGTTAAATAATAAAACTTTGAAGGAGGGTGAGTACTGAATTACAGGTATTGTATGTAGCTCACCGTCTCTCCAGCGTCACTGTGGCAGTCGGGGTCCTGAAGCACTGAACTCTGTGGCCTCTGTGTAGCACGGATGATCTTTAACAAGGAAGACTCAAATCCACCGCTGAACGCTCTGGAATATCCCTCTGAAGTTAAAAGTCATCACGAGGAGCTGGAAGGTGCGTCTGTGTGGCGATTTTTAAATTTTTTTCATTTTTTTTGCACCGTGGTGCTCAGTGCCTGCAGCAGCAACTCATCAAGCAAAAACAAAACACAACAAAGACACATTTCTGCTTCACCTCTTTAAGCTTTACTCATCGATCACCAGATGCTTTAATTCATGGATAACTCCATTAACCTGCTGTACATATTTTTGTAGGCGTAACTCGTCCATTCTAACTCCGCATCTGTAGCCTCCAGAGACCCCAGTTTGAGACAGTATTACTGAAAGTGACCGTCACAGACTCCTCTGACTGACGCTCTGTGAAATACGATTACAAAAACGCCCTTTTTGTCCTCACAGTAGACAGCTGATTTAAAGAAAAAAAGGTTCCAATGCTTTATTGATAATCTGTACATAAAGCTGAAATCAGTTTTTAAACCTCATCAATCACTTCATGAGCTTCGACATCATCAGCGCTTGTTGTTCGTCCTGCGGTGGTTCGTAAAGCCACTCGAGTTATTTTAAAGAGAATAACTGTTGAAGATGTA
>NW_024625184.1:0-2421 GCF_008729295.1 Plectropomus leopardus
CAAATTCATCATATAAAATAAAATACAATAAATTCTGGGGATTGGGTTACTCCAGGTAATTACCGTAGTATGAAAAGCAAGGAAGTCTAGATTAGGCGGGTAGGAGGGGAGGTGCATGGGTCATGCAAACTCTGGACTTTTACTCAGGCACCCACTGTTAATTTCTAGTGTAAAACCAAATGTCAATCCAGTTGTTAGGGTTTTTTTTTAACAATGACGTAATGTGCTAGTATGTGTATCATACTATGCTACTGACAGATGTCATTTAACATTACATGATGTTATAAGAAAGCCAAACCATTGTGTTTTGTATTATTATTAACTTAACCACAGACTTTTGTGGACTAAACTTGAGAAAGGAAACCTAAAAATGTAGTTTTTACCAACATTGTAAGCAGACTATAAAAATATTGGACGTATTTACCGTTATGTCTCCAACTGGTTTTGAAACCTCAAGTTCGGCATTACAGCTGTTTCAATCTTGTTTTTCTGGAGCCAGAAGTAACCATATTTGGGTGGGAGGTTGATGCTATGGAAGAGTAAGGGGTGGATCTGGATCTACCTTTAAATATGCGTAACTTTAAGGCTTGACAAAATATGAATGGGTGAGTTATATTTTTAAAAAATAGATAAATAAATCACCAGCTGTACAGTTGTCATGAATGTAGAAATTATGCTATAGGGACCAAAACTGTTTTTTTGTATGAGCTTGTAAACATGTTTATTTCTGCTGTGAGGTTGGGTATTTTAACATGGATGTCTTTGGCGATTGGCTGTTTTCAGCAGCCAGCCTCAAGTGGCCAATCAAAGAACTGCAGTTTTTGGCACTTCCATGTCATCTTCATATTAAAGCCCTGGAGTTTGCTACTTGGATGTAGGTTTAGTTTTAAAACGACTGCATGCATTTAATGAGCAGAAACAGTACATTCCTTGTGAAAACTAAAGTTTACTTTTAAAAGAGATGATTCACGTAATGACCCTAAATTGCCACACCATCCCTGAACATCCAAAACTGACACAGGAGGGGTACCTAGAGCATCATACCACATAGTGACATGCCACGAACCAAGCGTCGGTATAGACAAGTTGGTAGTGAGAATGTAATGGATGTTAAAGTGTTCATTGAGCAGATGTGGACTCACACTAAAACCTAACCTTTTATTTTGGACTGTATTTGACCTGTCTAATCAGTGTCCTGAGCCCATGTCTTCTGCTTGCGACATTTCAGAAAGAAAGTAAGAAAGCGTATGAGGCATCCTCACATCAATGCTGTGTTGTGTAATATCAAGGGGAAATCAAGGCTGTGGTCATTTTAGGATATGAGACTCAATTTACTGTACATGCCATTTTAACGCTTATGCACCAACCGCTGTTTCATTAGAAATGCTTTCATAGTTAATTCAATAATACCACTGCTACATGATTAAACAGTATTACCAGATTGTTTTTATATTGCAGAAGTAATGGGAACAAGATAATGGAAGTAATGTATAAAAGAGATGGAAATGGACTTCCATCTGTGGAAAAGGAAGACTTTAAAGCTTTAGTATGGCACTTTAATGATGAGCTGTGCCGCACCTGTTTGTGTGCATGTCTGTAAGTTTAAATCTGTTTCTCTGTACTTTTCCGGTCTTGTGATATTATAATGTTAGAAATACAGAAACAAACATATTCTATAACCATGTATTCTCCCCTCTCATTCTGACACTGTAGCTCCTGTGTCCTTTCTTTGACTCCATAAAGCTAACATAAGAGATCGGCTTCATACACACTGTGCATGTATTTGCATGCTTGTACAGTCTGTTGCTTTGAACAATATATTTACTATTCAAAGTCAAAGTTTCCAGTATTCATGTTGTTGTTGTTGTTGTACAGAGTGAGTAAATGTCATCGTACCTGGAATAAACTCTGTGTATCAGTTGTGTGTTAGTATTTGCATACATTTGAAAGGACACCTTGAGTGGCATTATTAAAAAGACTTAATCCTTCAATAACCTACGAATAAACTTGTACCTACATGACCGTGTAAAGACATGCACTTACAGTGATGGTTTTTTACAGTCCAGTCACCAAAGAAAAATGTTGGAGTTGTACATTACTTCACACCACAGATATGTTACGTTTGTACTTCTTATATGGATCATAATTATTTCTGAAGTGACATAGTTCAGATTACACAGAGAGTTTCTCCTCAAGCCTTGGGAGGAGGAGTGACACATGGGTGAGACAACTTCCAAGAGCCACACCACAGCAGCCTACTGTTTAAAGACTTACTGCAACATTTACAGTATTTTACGACAAAATATTATGTTTTCCTAATCCCAACCACAACTGAAACTTATAGTTGTTACATTTCCGCTACATGTGAAACGTACAAATTCATCATATAAAATAAAATACAATAAATTCTGGGGATTGGGT
>NW_024625185.1:0-1510 GCF_008729295.1 Plectropomus leopardus
TAATAATAATAACAATAATAATAACCTCTATTCACATAACACTCTCTGAGTTTAAGCACAAAGTGCTGTCTGTTGCATAACTGCACACATCTTCATAGTTTGTTTTGTGATTGATAACCAAAGGAGGCTGTAACAATAGTCTTACTGACAATGACAGAGCACATAGGAGTGTAGTGTAATTTCTGAAAATAAAACTTACTGACAAATTAAATAAATTATGTCTCCATTTAAAGACTTGATGGTGCTTAAGTTGGTTGGCTATAACAGTTCAGGTCAGTGTGATTGTTCTACAAGCAAAGATTGGATTACAGGATGCCAAAAACAGACACATCAAAGCAGTGTCATTCAACAACAAATGCAAAAATAAAAAAGATACAAAGAAAGAAAAATCAACATGCAATAACAGTAAGAACAAAAGGTGATAGCAATGAATAAATACACATTGGAACAGGTTAAAAAAAAACAAGACAAGAGCTCTATTACAGGGCAAGTGTTGGCATATACAGAAAATAGGGTGCAAACTGCAAAGTCATTTTATTTCACATACCTAAATATGAATGTATGGATCTCTTGCACCTGTTCTGAGGAGTCCATTTATTTGTCTTTAAAGAAGCACATCAGACTCTTTATTTATTAATGTCAATTATATGTTCTTGACTGTTATGTTAAGATTGTAGACTCAAAATGTGGATGGCTGCCAGTCAAGGACCAAATTAAGCTAGAGAATCTATTTACAAGGCATCCGATCATCCAATAAAGTGACTCCAGTTGGACAACAACTACCATCTGCCTTTCTTTCCTCATCATTAAGCAAGCATACAATCTGCAAGAGGAAATGGGGTGCACTTTTATCATTAAACTCAGCAACAAACATTTACAACACAGTGTGATTAAAACAAAGTAACAGTATGAAACTATATCGCTGAAGTGGACTGATGTAATGCTGTAGATCCAGTGTTTAAATATCACAAATGATAGCTTTTGTAATGAATTGTTTTCGAGAGATTTGCATTTTCTGAGAGGGTACAATGAAGGTAATGAGATTTCTGTGTTTAATTTCTGGATGGATAAAACAAAGGGTCACTTATAATCACAAGTGCACTGTGTTGTTTTGGGGTTGTTTTTTTTTTATAAAAGATGTGTTTATGTTTAGTAGATGGAGTGTTTTTCAATACATGGTACTGCACCTTTTCCCCAAGCACAACGAACATAAAGTTGAGCTAATTGGATACAGTAATTAAGGCACAAATGCATGTTTGAATTAAATATGTCGAAGAAAACATCCTTTCATCAAGAAATTTGTCATTTAAAACAGGTTCATTTGCTTGTTCACAATCCCTTGTGCTCATTGATTTTCCTCCCTGCTTAATTCTGTGTCATTTTCGATGCTGCAGTCACAGGAACGACTGACTGGACTGAGTGAAAAAAACACGCCTGGCTGAATGAACAAACATGGTGAGAGAGAGGAAAATAATGGTTTGATAAATTTGTCACCCGAGCCACAGGATAC
>NW_024625186.1:0-4035 GCF_008729295.1 Plectropomus leopardus
ATAGTTTTAATTTTTTAAATTATTTTTTAAATTCCTATTCATTCTTATTAACTTATAATTTCTCTCTCTTTTTTTAAAAACAAATTTTCCTAATTTCTTGCAATTTGTGGAACATCTTTTACGAAGTTTCCTGGTGACTTTTTAACCCTGTTTTCAAAAGAAATTAAACCAATTTGCTCAAATTCCAAAGGTTTATATGCATGTGAAAATGATCTGAACGCAGCACAAAAAACTTATTTTGTTCCAGGTTTCAAAGGGTTAAGACATTTAAAAATACTCAGAATGTTTTGTCTCAGTTGTGGGTTTTTTATTTCCCCACAAATAAAGTTAATTAAATAGTAAAAAAGTCATAAAATTCTTCAAAGCCTTCAATCTTGAGTGTTTAAGTTTCCACATCACACTTGTTAAAATTTAATACTAGACCAAAATTAGTTGTAATGTTGCAAAATCACGCTCATAGTTACATGTTAAATTCAGCACATAAAACAGAGAAATTTCTTCTAGTGTGAACCCTTTTATGTACATTATTCATCAAAAGTTAAACATTGACGTAAAGTAACAATAATCTAAACAAATCTTTGAGAGGAGGACAACTTTGAGAACTGAGTGTTTGCAAGACTTTTTTTGTCCTCTCACCTTGTCGACTCGGTCTTTCTGAACACCGAATTTCCCACCGAAGCCTTTTGCCGCATCTTTCTGGGAGGAGTGCTGCTCAACTTGTGCGACATAGTCGTGTCCCAAAGCCACCTGGACGGTAAAGATACATTCATACACAAATTCAGCCTCCTGCATACAATTTTGATCAGAAACAGCAGATTCAGAGTGAAGGACAAAATAAATCTACACTTGCATTGAGTAAGAGGAGCTTATCGCCATGTTTCGAAGATGAAAAAATTGCCAACCTTGTCCATTCGGTCCTTTTCGACTCCAAACTTCCCTCCGTATCCGTATGAGGCTTTGGGAATCTGCTCCTTCTGCTTCACCTGCTCGTGCTCCCCAACGACTTTGCTTCTGAGCTCTGCAACACTGAGGCATCACACACGGGTCAGATGAACACCGATAGTAATATTTGTCATTAGAAACTATTAATCCGTAATACATTCCTTATTTATACTGGGCACATTTATTTATACAGCACAGGTTATGCACAATTTGCTTTACAGATATAAAAGGAAACAGAAACAAACGTTAAAAAATGAATTAAAGAAAGTGTGAGCATATCTGATATCAGGATGTCAGACACTTAAATTCTACTTTTTTAAATGACCTTTTAAGACTTTTTAAAAACCAAATTTAAAACTGATTTTTGGACGAATCATCTTTTTACTATTCAAGTATTGCCAGTAATCAGTATATATGTGGTCTCACGCAGAGGCAGGTTTTATATAGGAATATGATTATTTGAGTTAGTTAGATTAATCTACATTTTGCCAACAGCTAAGTGCAAATATAAAATTAAAAAACAACATTTTCACTAGGTGTAGTGGTCGGTTTTAACATTTGTACCATCAGAAATGATTAAGCAGAAGTTCTTGCTTCATTTTGATGAAAAACAAAAGATATAAAATAGTGAAGAAGTAAAATTAGATAAAGTGTCTGTGGCAATTAAGACCTTACAAATTCAAATTTAAGAATATTTAAGGACTAATGGTATTCATAAAATCAAATTTAAGGCTTTTTAAGGACTCGCAGACCCTCTGTGATATCAAAAAAAAGGCATAAAACCAAAATAAAAGCATTAACCACAATATAAGAAGGAAGTTACAGATCACAGGTAAGCCATTAATGACAGTAATGTTGTGGCTGCCAGGTCGTGTAAAATCCCTCTGCTGGTGTTTTTTCTGTCTGTTTGATAAAAATGTTGAAAATCTATTAATAGATGCTTGGAGATTAAACACTTCCTGAAAAGGCATGAAGTCAAGTGTGACAAAAGTTAATTATTGCTAATAAATGGATTTTTGTAAAATCACTCATAATATCTGTATAAAAAGTCCATAATAAACATAATATCTGTATAAAAATATAAATCAATCGTCATTCAGGAGGAAGTTAAACACCAACTGAAGAGATTCGTTACAACCAAGCGAGTAAAAACTGTTTTTTAAGTATTTATAAAGTGTGACTTCTCAGGAAATGGTATCTAAATCTGTCAGCAATCTTTAGTCCTATTCTTACATTCAGCACCACTGCCTGAATATTTACGGTCTCACTGTCTGCGGTGACAAACACAGTGGTTTAAATCTCACTGTCAAAAGTGTCATCACCACATATTACCCATATTAGGAGAGACTTGCTGCCTGACAGCTCCGCTCTCACTTCCTCTTCCTGTTGCTCCACAGCACCCACTCTGACCTGCATTTCTCTGCATTGAATAAAAAGTCGTTCATTTCAAGACAAAGTAGTGCCTCCCTCACCTGATGTGTTCTTTACGTCCTGAACCCTCGATGGTCTTCGCTCCCCACCTCTGCTCCTGCTCTGATACGTCATTCTGAGACACAAAGGCAGAAAGAGTTTGCACACATCTTTTCCACCCATACATGATGACACACATCTCCAGGATGTATACAGTACCTCAAAGTCAGGGTCCGTCTCCCAGTCGTCCCCCTCTGCAGCCACCTGCACGCTCACATTGTGGCCCGCGACTGACTTCCACATCTGAGGAAGAAAAACACGATGAGCCAAACTGCAGACAGTTCGCCACTGTGATTAATGATCATGTGTGACAACTGGACACAATAAAAAACATTATATGTTTCTGCACTTATTCACTGTTTATTTTTAATTATAATGACTAAAAACGATACAACCAGACACTCTGACCACCATTTGCTGAAGTCTCAAAAAGGAAGTTATTTTCAACACATAACTTCATTTCCCCATTATGAAACACACTGCTGTACTTCATGTAGTAAAAAGACACTAAAATACTTGAAAAAAACTGTATCATAACAGCATATTATTTAAAATAATAATTTTAAGTGTAACCCACTTAAAATGACAGTAAACATAAAAATATAAACACAAAAATGTTCTTTACATTAACCTAATTAATGCCAGTATGCTAAGTGTCACCTTTACTTTAATTTAAGTATCATAAAATGACTTTCTGTAGATCTTTATTCCTTTATAATCTGATCACTTTTCTTGTGCTGCTCTCAGATGTCTTTCACAAGTAATTAACTAATTTGCCCAATTTTTTAAATTTTTTAAACTAATTTTTAATTTTTAACTTTTTTATAACTTTTTTTAAAAGCTGGGGGAAATTGTTGTACTTTTCATGACTAAATATTTACATTTATTTTACAGAATTATCAAAAGTATTCTTTTCAGTCATTTAAACTTTCCCGTTTTTTTTTGTTTGTTTTGATTTTGCTAATTTTCTTTTTCTCTCTCTTTTGTTTTTGTAATTACTTACTAATTTATAATTCATTTCTTCATTGTTTGCTCTCGAAGAGTTAAATCCTGCATAACACACTGAAAATAACACTATTTCTTGAGAGAAGCACGAAAAATATTCTCTACATTGATGTAATAATTGCTAAGTTACTTATACTATATATTCGTATCGCATTTTATTGCCATAAATTGCAGTTGTAGGCAAATATATGTAGTAGAATTTAACATAACATTAAACATACAGCTATATAAAATATAAATGTATATACATGTTAGCCCTAACCATCTTACTGTATTGTTTCAGTATCCATGTTTAGCTAACATTTGGTCCCAACAGTTAACGGCGCATTAGCTGAAACTACGCCTGACTAAATTTACTTCCTTAAAAAAAGTTTAGAAGACAATAAAATTAAAACACACACATGAAGATTTGTTAGAGTACGTTTGAGAAACAAAAATATGCAATTACCTTTCAGCTGTCAGGGTTTTATATCCGTGTTTAGGTGTATTTTTCACGGACAGACTGTTGATGAAGCTCTTCACTCAGGTTGTGACAGTTTGATGGGCGACACGTGAACGCGGATCCGGCGAACGTGAACGCGCGTTAATGTAAATAATTATTTTCTTAAATCGTATTTT
>NW_024625187.1:0-4415 GCF_008729295.1 Plectropomus leopardus
GGACTTTAGGACTTTAGGACTTCAGGACTTTAGGACTTTAGGACTTCGGCCTACGAACGCTCTTGCTGTTTTCACGGACCTCCAGAGTACAAGTACAGTGTTGTGTTGTGTACTTTTACTGCATTGGAGGGTCTGAGTACTTCCTGTGGTGCACTGACCCCGCCATGTGTTTCCTGGCAGGTCGGCGTCATGTCGCTGTCTCAGATCACGCCCACCCTGTTCCTCAGCGGCGCCGACGCCGCCCTCAACGCCTCGCTGTTGTCACAGAAGGGCATCACCCTGATCGTCAACGCCACGCTCAGCCACACATGCCCCGCCTACCCGGGCGTGGAGTGTGTGCGCGTCCCTGTGTCCGACCTGCCCAGCGCCCGTCTCGGAGACCACTTCGACCGCGTGGCTGAGCGTATCCACAGCAACCGTGCGGGGGGTACCCTGGTGCACTGCGCGGTTGGCATGAGCCGCTCGCCGGCGCTGGTGATGGCGTACCTGATGCGGTACCGTGGCGTGACGCTGTGCCAGGCGCACCGCTGGGTCCGGGACAGCCGTCCCTTCGTCCGGATCAACGCCGGCTTCTGGGAGCAGCTGCTGCAGTACGAGCGCCGACTGTACGGGAGGAACACCGTCAGAGTGGCCACGCTGCCAGACACGCCCCCGCTGACCCCGAGGACGCTGAGGGTGCCGCCGCCACCGCAGCCGAACCGGCTGACACTGGTCCCGCAGTCTCCTCAGATGAGCCGCGCAGTGATGACGCCCACTAACAGGAGAAGAAGAGGAGCCCGATCCAGCCGAGTCTGAGCGCCACATCAACGCCAACACGCCACAAACACCACCCACAATGCACCTCCAGGTCAGGGCGGGACCACCTGCAATCAGACTGACTCCACACGTCACCTCTCTGACGTCACCACAGGGGGCGTGACCAGAGCTGCCGTGACGTTGCCGCAGGGGGCGTGGTCTCAGTTATTCCGTGGGTTCGGTTTTGGTGTCAGAGTGAGCGCTCTCTCCTGTCAGACAGCAGCTTTGGTTCGTCTGTCTGATTAATTCAATATTTTGGGATTTTAAACAGATCTGCAGATTCGGCGTTAACGTTTTCATCTCGATGTTATAAACGTGTTTATAAACATTTTATTGTTTGAATCGAGTTTTAAAGCTGCAGTGACGAATCCGGAGGAAGAGACCACGTCCTGTCAGGGTTTGAGGACATTTCAAGGATTTTAGGTAATTTCTAAGAATTTGGGACGGTTCTGGGATTTTGGACCAGTTCTATGATTTTAGGACGTGTCTTGGATTTAAGGACATTTTAATCTGCAGAGAGGCCGATACAAACAAATTGGACAAATTCCAAAAAGACTAAAATGTAAATCCAAGGAGAGATTCACAAACGACAAAAACACTGAAAAATCAAAACTAGACTGAGAAAAATCGGAGAGCTGTAAAACAGATTTTCATGTTTTTATTGGTTCATAAATGAATCAAAAGTCTTCACAGATGATTTTTATGTTTCTTCGTTTATCTGCAGATCTGTTCAAATCGATTTTTAAAACGTTTTTCTGCTCTGTTAGCTGTTAGCTCAGCAGCTAACTACAAGAGGTCACTGCGTTGCAGAGACTTTGGATCCAAAGGAAGACGGGACCCCGGACCCTGGACCCCCGAACTTGGACTCTGGACCCTGGTTGCGTTCGGCACCCAGGGTCGACAGAGAGGACGCTCAGATGACACTTTTTTTTTCTTTTTTCTGTTCTTTAGCAGACGTTTATTTTTCATTGTTTTGTGAGATTTTCAGTTTCTGGGTCCAAAGTTTCTCCTTCGTCTCTGAAAATCAGGACTTTCCAGCACGACAGCTGCTGCTCAGGATATTAAACATGTGGGACCGCGTGGATTTTACAAAACAACAATTTCTCCACAGTGAAGTGATGTAGATTTCTCTGCTGACCACAGACGGAAGATTTTTAAAAACCTTTTTTTCTTTCCTTTAAGAAAATTAATTAGAATATTAATTCATTTTTTTTTCTTTAAAAATGTGTTGGGGATATTTAAAGAAAAAAATGTTTTCTTTAAAAAGAAAATTAACAAAAAAAAAGGAAATCAAAGTTTTAAAGAAATAAAGTCCCAAAGTTTTTAAAAATCATCAAAAGTTTTTGAAGAAAAAAAACAAAGACCAGAGCCGTCCTCTCCACGCAGCACGGCGGCTGTAGATTTGGCCGTTTGAGCGAGGCGGTCTGCGGAGACCGACTCGCTCTCGGAGCCAGCCCCTGGTGGACATTAGAGGGACTGCAGCTTTTGGATTCAGGATTCAGAGCTGCAGGATGCTGCTCGCTAAGTTACAATTAAAAAAATGTCAGTAAATGTGAAAACTAAAAATAAATGCACATTTGTTTGTGATGGAAGGTTTTGTCGGTATTTCTGGTATTGTCATTGTCGTCATGGTAACCGCCATCTTCTCCACGGTACCAGGGGTTAATCGAGTTCATGACATTTCCAGAAGATGACAAATTCATTCTTTTTAGTTTCATGTTGTGGGTTTTTGTTTGCAGGATCACAGAACTAAGACTAAGCCTGCTCTGTTAGGGGCCACTTTTGCACAATGACATGAGGCCAGGGGCCAGTCACAGCTGCCCATATATGTTTCTAGGATTTTAGGATGTTTTGAGGATTTCAGGTAAGGCAACTTTATTTTACTCGTACTTTAGGGTGCAGGCAGCGGTTTCAGGACCTCAGAGCTATGACCTGGAGGCGTATCGAAGACAGACGGGGACCGGAGCGTCAGCGCTGAGTATGAATGAAGTTTAAGTCAGATTTCGGTGGTACTTATTAAAGCGGTCCTGAAACTGCTGCCTGCAGATAAATACTGTTGTTGGAAAGATGTCCGAAAGTATCAGAAAAGTGGTATCGCAGCAGGTTTCAAAGGGTTAAATTCTGGCTCTTATTGTGAAATCCCTTACAGGAAATGGGCGTGTGTTTCCGGTCAGCGTGACTTCGGAGCAGCTCGGGCGGACTCGTCTCGGCTCGGTCTATTTTCATCCTCCCTCCAGCAGAGCGGAGCGACATGAGCCCCGGAGCCCCGGACAGGCTGCACGGAGAGGACCGGGACCCAGAACCGAGCGGAGCGGCGAGTCGGGCGGCAGCGCGGAGCCGGACACCGGCGGCCCCCTGCGGAGGCTCCGGACACAGCGGCCCCGGGGACGGAGCGAGCGGAGCCGGGCTGCGGAGCACCGCCGGCGGCTGCAGCTGCGGGCGGAGCGGCGCCTCACAGACATGTACCAGGTCCAGGTGAGTTCACCTGCAGCCCGCACTCAGCCGGCCGCCTCCCCGGCACAGTGAACCGGGACCCGGGCATGAAATGTGAGCACCGCCGCGTCTCTGAGCAACAAAGAGTCCGGTGGAGGAAATGTTTGACTGTTAACTCTTTAAAAGCTGAGCAGAAACACCGCGAAGAAATGACCCCAAAACCAGCAAGAAATTAGAAAAAAGATACGAGAAAATTACCGGAAAATTAATTTTAACAACCAAACAAACCCAAAGGCAAACAAGACGCGGAAATGTGCTTAAAAATATAGTTCAGCACTATAATTCAAATATGTAATTCTAATTATTTAAAAAAAAACATGGAAGAAGGATACCAGCAACACAGAAATGACCCCAAAATCAGCAAGAAACGCTTAAAAAGTGTCAGAAAATTATCTGAAAATTAGTTAAAACCAACAAACAAATGAATAATTAAAAGGGAGGGATTAAAAAAAGAGGAGTCACAGCGGCCACCTACGTTTTTAAAAGTTTCTGACATTTCTCTGATTTTTGGACGTTTTAAGGATTTTAGGATGTTTCGAGGATTTTGTGTCCAGGCAGAAATGTTTCACAGTGAACTCAGAAACCTGAGCAAAAACACGGGAAGAAATGACCCAAAAATCAGCAAGAAGTAGTACAAACAAATAGCCTAATTAAATACAAATAAATAAATAAATAAGACATTACCTGAAAATGGTGCTTAAAAATTAGTTTTGTAACACTGTTTTGAATATGAACTTATTACATATAGTTTTTTTTCTTCGACATTTTCCCTTAACGTTTCAAAAATATTTGTCTCAATCTTATTTCTTGCAAGTTAGGAACATTTCTTACCGAGCTGCTCATTGCCTTTTTTCAGTGTTTCTGAAAGAAATCACACCAATGTGCTCAGAGCTGAAGGGGTTAAACTCTTGAAACCTGAGCACATTGGTTTGTTTTTTCCCCAAAACATGGAAAAAAAGGCAGCTTAACAAAAAATGACTCAAAAATCAATATAAAGAGATAAAACACGATTACTTGAAAATAGGCCAAAAACAAAAGAAAAACAGCCAAGAAGTTGACCTGAAACAAGCTGCTAAACAATTAGTTAAATGACATAAATACATAAAATAAAGTAAAGACAAATATAT
>NW_024625188.1:0-2369 GCF_008729295.1 Plectropomus leopardus
GTGTGTTTGTGTGTGCAGTGATCAGCAGGTCAGCTACAGCCTGTGTCGTCGTCTCCCTACGGACCATGTGAGCGGGCAGCTTCAATTCAGAGTGGATATCACCTCCACTGGACATGAAGGTGTGTGCGTGTGTGTAAGTGTGTGTGTGTGTGTGCATTATAATTTTTGGAAGTGATGTAAATGAGCAACATACTCTTCAATTGTTTTATATGATAAAAACTCATTAGTGAGTTAGCAAAATGTTCTACTGTGACTGCCACTTTAACATCATATCAAATAATATGCAACAAAATAGACTGCAGAGCAGTATTAAATGGGCAATTGTCCCGAGTCAATTTACAATCACTAAAAGTGCTTCTTTTTGCCACCAAAAGGCTCAGATTGTTATTCTGAGTCTGACAGCATTATGGATTGGACCCCTATTGAGGGTGACCTTTTTGTGGAAGAGGAAGGTTCTCTTTATTTAACCAGAAACAGCTTTGCCATCGCCAAACACACCAGACTGCATATAAACAGCAGTGTAATTAGTGTAAAACACACTTCATTTAAAGCCTCCAGAAGCACAATAAAACTCACAAAAACTGTCTCAGTTCATCTCTGATGTTCCACAATTTTACCGCTCCTCCTCCTCATCCTCATCCTCTGTTTCTTTCAGAAGCGTCACCAGATGCTGTTGGAACAATCTTAGGCAGCGCTGTGAACGGTGACCCCGGCAGTCCCTCAGATGACGAGGACCTCCCTCATCCATCCACTTCCTCGCGTGTTGCATATGAACCTTCTCCCACAGGATCTGATGAGGGCTCCCTGATAGTTAATGGTGCTTGTTACTATGGTGATGACAGCGTGTGGCGGGATCCAGGGCAGATGGGAGAGGAGGATCTGCTGGCTGTGGCCCTGGGCGGCCACACTCACAGGCAGGTGTCACTCAATGACTACCTGGATGCCATTGAGGCTCCCAGGAGCCCCGGGGACCGTCCTCTGGCTGGGCCTTCGCCGAAACTGCGCTCTAGCTTTCCAACGGACACGCGACTAAATGCCATGCTGCACATAGACTCTGATGAGGATGAGGAGACGGCGGGGCAGCACAGGGAGCAATCACAGGAGACGAGGACGCAGCAGAGTACAGACTTATCGACAAGATCGGCTGCATCTGCGTCTCAACAGGGGAACGAGGGTTCAAAAGAAGAGCCACAGGGCCATACTGGAGCTGGGACTGAGCCCGGAGCAGGGGCCACAACAGAGGCAGGCTCCTCTGCCAGTGGTCAGCCTGGAACAAACCCTGCAGGGGCCGAATCTGGAGCTGGAGTTACAGAAAGTGCCGTGCAAACACAGGTAGGAGCGTCAGCCGCAGCTGAGACTGAAGCTGGCACTGGAGAGGCTCCTGGAGCATCAAGGGAGGCTTCAGGAGAAAGCGCCACAGCTCCCAGCTCATGTCAGGCATCAGGGGCTGAGGCAGCTGCAGCGGCTGGGCCCGGGGAGTCTGTAAGGGAGTGTACCTGTCAGGAGCAGAGTAGCAGGATGGGTGCAAACCAAGAAGTATCCCTCACTCCCTCACTGGGTCCACTTTCACCCATTCAGGTGAGCAGCTGTAGTTTGGTAGCTAAAAAGTAAATGTCTCAGATGTCATTTGGAACATTGCATAATTTCTTCTCCGCTCACCCTCTTGTTTCTTCCCTCCTCAGGAGGTGGAGACAAGAAAAGAATTGGCTCCGAAAGCGGAGGAGGAAGGGGAGTCATCAAGCAGCGAGGCGAACGGACCAGTAGCAGCAGCTGCTCCTACGAGCAGTGTCATAGCTGATCGAGGAGAAGGGGCTTCTGAAATTGGTAGGTGGTAAATGTTTTTGTTGTTTATTTGTTAGGATCCATATTAGCCGTGCTGTAAAGCAGAGCTAGTCTTCCTTGGATTCACAATTAAAAACACACATTGAACATTAGAGTCAGGGCTGGAATTTGGAGCCCCAAAATCGTATTAATTTAAACATACATATATAATTAATCTACCAGACTCGTGCACACGCAGCTGTATCTCCTTTTGCTGCTTTCATTTGCCTCTTTGCACTATTACACAATTTAAAACAAATGTCATTAATTACAGGAGCAAGTGCCACTGTCAGGAGCAGTCAGGAAGAGGAGGAGGAGGGGGAGGTGTGGAGGAGGAGGCAGTCCATGCAAGCGTGTGGAGGTGTGGCCCAAAACCAGGAGGTGGGCTCGGCCAGGGAGAGTCAGAACGGGTCAGGGGGGGTGGAGAGAGAGACAGGTGAGATACAGGACTGACATGGATTTATTAAAAAAAAAAAAAAAAAGATAAATCTAAATTTTTTCAGTAAAAAGAAATCATTTATTATTCTTTTTTTATTTTTTAATCAGTA
>NW_024625189.1:0-3196 GCF_008729295.1 Plectropomus leopardus
TTTTTTTTTTTTTTTTTTAAAGGATTTTAGGATATCTGCTAACATTTTAGGGCATTTTGGGATTTTAGGATGTTTCAAGACTTTTAACATTTCTTAGATTTTAGAACATTTCTCCGATTTAGGCCATTGTTAGGACTTCAGCACTATTCTAGGATTTTATTTTTTAGGATGTTTCTAGCATTTTAGGATACTTTTATGATTTTAGAATGTTTCTTGGATATTAGGATATTTCTAAGATTTTTAGAATATTTCTAGGATTTTAGGACATTTCTGGGATTTTAAAACATTATTGGCTTAGCTAGGACCTCTGTTGGAGGATGTGGGGGATCCTCCGACAACACTTTTTTTCATTGCTCTATTTTGATGCTAATTTTTGCACTCAGGCACCTTATGTATACTTGAAGTACAAAAACAATTCACAGTATAAACAACTTCATTTTAATGCTGAATGAGAACATGGTTGGGGGCCACCCTGCATCCTATCTAGAGCCAGATTTGGCCCGTGGACTGTAAGTTGAGTATCACTGGTTTAGCGGAACAAAGGAGACGTACCTACATGTTGAAGCTAATAAAATGCATGCCTAGATTGTACAAAACAGACAGATGTGACTTGTGCCTGATTCCAAACAGTATGTTATATATCTACAAGATATAACATCACACACATTACTATTGTATAACAACAGAATGAGCCTGCACCTACCAAACCCAAATAACCAGTCTGTGCCTGCTATGCTTTGCTTGACTTAGTCTAGTCCCCACCATATATTTATGTGCTGGATGCATGAAACCAAATAACATGTTTGTGTCAGCTGATCACACCACATACTGATATAAATGCTGTTGCAGTACCTCAAATCCAAGGCTCTCTGTGTAGATTTGACTAATGGGAAGCCAGCCTGTTTGAGGTAAATGGTAAATGGTTTGGCCAAAGTGTTGAGTGACTGTCCCTCCTCGTCCTTCCCTTTGCTGTTGGCGGCCAGGATGAAGAGTGGAGCCAGCAAGGCCTGGGGGAACAACCAGGATGGCGTGGTGGCCAGCCAGCCTGCCCGCGTGGTGGACGAGCGTGAACAGATGGCCATCAGTGGAGGCTTCATACGCAGGTAAGCAGGGAGCTTGAGGTACCAAAACACCTATGTTAGAAATTGAGAAGTTCGGGGGTGTACAAGAATGAAGTGGGCTTGTGTGGAATTTTTTCATACCTTCATATCCTCCAAAAATTTCACCGGGGTATGTAATTTAATGTAAGTCCATCGTTCCAACACCAGATCTGATTTGGTCGAAATAAATCCTTAATTCTGCCCTTTTCCCCACCGTCTCTCTCTGCCTGCTTGCTGCCGGCCGTTTACAGTCCTGTAACTTCTCCCTCCACCACTCGGTGTCACTGTGTCTTTCAATTCAGTTGCTTGTTTTGACCAGTAGAGACAGAGTTCTAATGGTGCATGCTGTGCACTACGTACAATGAGTTTATCAAAAAGAGGAGTGCCTGTATTTATGACGGTATTGAAAAACAGACTTTTAGGATTTCTAAGTACCATGGTAAACTGCAATACCATGATTCCGCCCAAGCCTAGTGTGAACTGAAAGAGCTCTCTGCATGCATGTGAGAGGAGCTGTCGCAAACATTTTAGGTTGTAAGAGAACCGGGAAGGGATCCACATAAAGTAGCTACAAAGTTGGAAGCATTGTGGGACAGAGAATGATAATTAAGGTTTGACAATTTTTTGAAAATTTGCCATTTTGCGTTCATGCAGAGAGCCAGATATGAAGACGTGACTCTCACATGAGCAGTGTAATTATGAAGCCACAGCTAATGTGTCAAAATGTCAAATGTATCAAAAACGTTTAACAGTGTTTCCCATTCCCTGCTTTTTCTAAATGAGATCTTGTTAAGTTATAATCCCAAATTTTTAGGACTGAAATTTTCAAGATGACTTCTTTAAATTGCAAATTGGGATATAGGGCATTAGAAAAAGGATAAGTAATTTGAGCATCAAGTAATTTAAACTAGAAATAAACAGTGTTCAACAGAATATAAACTACTGTGCAGACGGTCCTGCTCATGTCCAGATGCCTGCTCTGAGGTCAGGCCCTGCTCTGAGACAAGAAAAGGATCAGAGGTGAAATGTGGATGAGAGCGTGAACCTGCTCAACACGGCAGTATGTGGGGTGTGTGTCATCACAGTGTTTAAATCTGCTTGTGTGTGTGTCCTTAGGGTAACAGACGATGCCCGGGAAAATGAGATGGATGAGAACCTTGAGCAGGTGGGTGGCATCATCGGTAACCTGCGCCACATGGCCCTGGACATGGGCAACGAGATCGACACCCAGAACCGCCAGATCGACAGGATCATGGAGAAGGTGGGAAAGTTTACGATGTTTCTCAGATTTTAGGAAGTTTCTTGGATTGTCATATTTCTAGGATTTTAGGACATTTCAATGGTATAAGGACATATCCAGGATTTTAAGATGTTTCAAAGATATAAGGACGTTTCCAGGATTTTAGGACATTTTTAGGATTTTAGAACATTTCTAGGATTTCAGGACGATTCATTCCCAGTGTGAATTACTTCATTTTTATTGTTGATTAAAAAATGGTTGGGGGCCACCTGGAATCTATTGGGGGCCAGATTTGGCCCACAGTATCACTGGTTGTCATGTTTCACAGGATACCACTACATTTGCACCGGCAACAGCCTCTTAAAGACAGCAGTGTCGCCATCCAATTATTTTTTCCAGCAATACTAGCAATTGTCCATGGCCATTACTAAATTCTACAAGTGTTTTGTCAACTTGGCTTAAAATATCAACCAAAACAAGCAAACTGATATTGCCCCCTTTTCCTTCAGGCTGATTCCAACAAGACCAGGATTGACGAGGCCAACCAGCGCGCCACAAAGATGCTGGGCAGTGGCTAAACGCCCGAGCGTGATCGTCCCGGCGCCCCGCGCCACACATCTACAGGCGCTGACATGCTTTCATCATGGTATTGACCTTCTAGGTTTGCACACATGCACATATCACCTCCCTTCCCCATTGTAAATGTTGTTCTGTGTCGTCTGTCGAGCTTTTTCAAGATGATTGTCCTCGTAAAAAGATGATTTCTTATACTCCGTATATCATTCTTTCCAAAGGTTGTATATAGTGCTGACTTGATGGCTCTCTAGCTCACCTGTGAAGTTTTTATTCTCTTTAT
>NW_024625190.1:0-2270 GCF_008729295.1 Plectropomus leopardus
TTTTTTTGCAAGATTTCTTACAAAGTGTGGGAAATTTCTTTTCAAGCTGGCCTTTTTCCTGCTGTTTTCAAGCAAAATCAAACCAATTTGCAAAATTGTCAGGTCTTATAGTTTGCAAAAAGGTGTCTGAATGCAGTACAATAAAACTGATGTCAATCCAGGTTTGAAAGGGTTAAATAAGACACTTTTTAATTTAATTTTGTGCAATATCTGTTTACATTTGCATTTTGCTTTCTTGCTCTTACCATCATCCTCCATAGAAGACACACAGGTTTCATCAGCTCTGCTGTCTTGGTGCGTGAAGTCCAACTGTTGAAAATAAATGACAGTAAATCAAATAAATACAAGATATTTAAGACAGCACTGTGAAAATAAACAGGACATTTACCTGTGAGTCTCTTGTAATGTCCTGGGCTGCGGCGGAAGAAATAGAGTTATCAGATTACTGAATTTATATAATACGATTTATAAGCATCTCTGCTATATACTGTATATGCTAATTGATATGCTAAATTGCTATTATTGATTTTAGTTTATTGATACTTACATCTTATTGATTCTTCTCTCAAATCTGCCAGGCCCTGAGGATGGATTAAGTGTTCAGTTATAATAGCTGAACCTACTGCAGCTGATAAAACAGCTTCTTATAATCAGATCATTGTATTTTATGTTCATTACGACCAAACCTTTGATTCCAGCCTGTTCAGCTCCATTTTCGACAGACGCATGTAGCGTTCGAGTGCTTCATCATGCAAAGAATTCAAAAAAGAAAAGATACACAATGAGACCAGGCCACATGGCAACTAATGAACTACAGAGATGGAAACAAATCACTGAGTTTCAGTAATTATTTCATTACTGATTCATCTGTAAAATGTATTGATTATGTGTTTAAAAAAAAGTGAAGTAGTGAAAATGCCCATAAATATTAAGAGCTTAGGTTAACAATATAAACCAAACCGAAAATAATCTACAGATATTCTACTTTAATGATATTAAACAATTAATTATTAATATAAGGTCGTTTAACTGATCAATGTATTGAATCACTATTTCTGTACTAAAAACATTGAATATAAGTAGCTTTATGTTGGCATGCTATTGTCCATACTTCGTCTTCAAAACATTTTAACTAGTGGAAATTACTTTTTGATACGTAAAATTAATTTCTGACCAGTTATAAAAGAAATTATATCTTAAAACACTGTATGTAAAATAACTGTATGTCAGATATCTGATATACAATTCTAGATATGTGAAATTATGACAGGAAATGCTCAATGTAGGTATCTGCAGTTCAAACTTTTACTATCCAAACTCAGTAAGATATCTGTAATTCAATTTTGAGGTGGCAAAATTCTCATTGTAGCTACCTAAAACTGTTTATACTTTATTAGATGACATAAATGTAATTCTAGTCAATTCTGACAAATCAAAATTACATGATGGATATGCCAACTTGTAATTATAACACGTTTGAATAGAAGCCAATGGTAAAAGTTTGCTAGCTTTTACATTAGTTTAGTTACAGACTAATTATTGATGTCAAGAATGAGCATGTCGCCATAAATACATATATAGTTTGTAAATGTTGTGTTACAGTGGCATTAAACTCTGGGTTATAACAGCTGTGTGATGAACTTACTTGGGAATCCTGTTTTCACGAGGTTCACCTCCAACCCATCTTGGCACTGAGGCTTTGAATACTGTTTAAAACCAGAAAAAACGCGTTAAACAAGGTGTTTTTAGCCGTGCTGCTTCACTTCATGCTAACGGTAACGTGGCCACATTATTGACCTCCTTTTTAACAAACCTTGCCTATGATTCTCTCCAGTGAAATTTTGTAGTTAAAGCTATTTTCAGAGAGCCGTTTCTTTAAAAACTCGTCCATGTTGCATTAAAAAATACTTTTTCTTTAAGTTGGGAGATTAGTGAAAGAAGCTGCAGGCTAGCGTGACTCGATATAAGAAAAAAAGATTTTAGATTCTTCTTTTTGTCGACGTTTTATGGCGGTTTTGTGAGTTTTTGGTTCAGTTTTGTCTCCTCTCAGATCCTTCGGGCGGTTTGAGGTTCAAAAATCTTCCAGAAAATAGAGCCCGATGATTGGACAGAGTGGCCTTCACTGTCGCTGGGAAATCCTGGTTTCGCTTTAGGAAGAATCAGATAAGGTTTGTCATGCCGAGTAAGTTTGTGTACATACAAGTAATTTAACTTCGTTTTTTTGTGACTCTGAATACATTTACTCACTTGCTGGATTTATACGTTCAATT
>NW_024625191.1:0-1643 GCF_008729295.1 Plectropomus leopardus
CCAACTGCACCATGAATTTACCATTTAGTGCCCAAATGAGTATATAAAAACATGCCCTATGCCCAGATAGTAAACAACTGTTCTCCAGCATGTTTCACATTGTTACACAAATTGCCTGCAAAAAGCACGTGTGTTTGATTTTCGCCTTACCTGCACTCGTGTGTGATGTCTGCTTTGGCACACAGTATGGCAGAGGACATGAAGACTCTGGAGGAAAACTTCAGGCAGCAAAATAAAAGCTGTTTCATCCTCGGTGCCTCTGGGGAAACAGGCAGTGTGTTACTTCAAGAGCTGCTGGGGCGCAACATCTTCTCCAAGATCACTCTCATCGGACGGCGACAGCTCACCTTTGAGGACAAAGCGTATGAAAACCTGGTCAGTGGGTTGATTGAGACGTCAGTTAGCTGCCATTGCTCGTAATTCATTATTTGAGTTATTTGAGAGTGAAATTTTGTGTGTTTTCTATGCCTCCAGGTACAGGAGGTGGTGGACTTTGAGAAGCTTGATGATTATGCTGCTGCCTTCCAGGGCCATGATGTTGGCTACTGTTGTCTGGGAACGACCAGAGCGAAAGCAGGGGCTGTAAGTGTAAAGAAGTATTTCACCGATATAAAGAAGGCCCTCATCCTAATTCAGTCAGCACTGCCTAGTTTAACTGTTTAATCCGAGTTTTAGATACAGCGAGATTGGTGGGTGTGTCTCTTGATCAGCTGTATACTCTTTTGAGTCCGCTGAGGCTGCGGCTGGGTTGGTGGCCAATACGAAAATGCGCAAGCACAGCCTGTATTTCGAGTAACAGCCTCAAGAGCCAGCGAAACATCACCAGGCGATGTAAATCACGTAATCTGACAGTGGATAACTAGGCACTGGTTAGACAGAGGAAAGTTTACCACAGGTCATTTACCCACATTGTTATTATACAAAGCTGGATGACTATCAGCAAAGTATCCTTTTAACTTTACAAATCCAACATGTGTACTTTTTCAGAGTTACAGTCAAGATTTTTCTGCTGTACTGAAGCACAGAATTACAAAAATACTGTACATCTGTTGGGCTTTGATGGGATTGTTGGTCTGTAGCAATGACTCAGCAGTTTCTTAGCCATGTGCAACATTTCCTCTAGCACCTGACTGATAAACTGTCTAGGTAGTGGTTGAATGTAACTAAGCACATTTGCTCAAGTACAGTAGTTAAGTATGAATTCAAGGAACTTGTACTTTACTGGAGTATTTTCTTTTCATGCTACTTCATACTTTTTACTCAACTACATTTCAGAGGGGAATATTGTACTTTTCACTTCGAACAGTTTATACAAGTACAGCTGAAATGAGTAGTTGATTAATCAATTAGCTTTTTGTGAGAAAATTAATTGCAAATATTTTGATAAACATTTAAGTCATTTTCTGTATTTTTTAATAATTTCAATTTTTTGTCTTCTTTTTTTTTTTATCATTTTGAGTTTTAGGAGTATTTTCCCCTATTATTTTCTAGTTGTGAGTTATGAAGCATTTTTACTTTTTTTCGAATTCGTTTTACAGTTTTGAGTTTCTGGGATGGTTTTAAATATTTTATTGTAATATTTTTTATATTTTTGTTGAGTTTTTTGTGTGTGTGAGTTTTTGTTAAATTCCCCCCCTATAATA
>NW_024625192.1:0-142 GCF_008729295.1 Plectropomus leopardus
TGGTGTTTTTGGCCGTTTTTTGCACCATTCTATGCCATGGCGTGTGTTAGCACGCTATTTTATGCAGTTTTATGCTGTTTTCAGCTGTTTTTAAGACATGTCATTTTTTGACATTTTTGCCATACTATAGCCTTGCTTTTCG
>NW_024625192.1:151-5052 GCF_008729295.1 Plectropomus leopardus
GTTTTTGGCCATTTTTTGCACTGGACTATGCCATGGCGCGTTACAGCACCCTATTTTATGCAGTTTTATGCTGTTTTCAGCTGTTTTTAAGACATGTCTTTTTTTGACATTTTTGCCATACTATAGCCTTGCTTTTTGGGTCATTTTTTCAACATGCCACATTATGGTGTTTTTTGGCCGTTTTTGCACCAGGCTATGCCATGGTTTGTATCAGAGCGCTATTTTATGCAGTTTTCAACTGTTTTCAGATGTTTTTAAGACATGTCTTTTTTTGACATTTTTGCCATACAGCCTTGCTTTTCGAGTCATTTTTTCAACATGCCATATTATGGCGTTTTTGGCTGTTTTTTGCACCAGACTATGCAATGGCGTCAGTCAGCATGCTGTTTTATGCTGTTATCAGTTGTTTTAACTGTTTTTGGGACACGTCATTTTTTGACATTTTTGCCATACTATAGCCTTGCTTTTTTGGGTCATTTTTCCAACACACCATATAGTGGTGATTTTTGCAGTTTTTTGCACAATTCTATGCCACGGCGTGTGTCAGCACGTTATTTTATGCAGTTTTAAGCTGTTTTCAGCTATTTTTAAGACGTCATTTTTTTTACATTTTTGCCATACTATAGCCTTGCTATTTGGGTAATTTTTTCAACATACAATATTATGGTGTTTTTGGCTGTTTTTGCACCATTCTATGCCATGGCGTGTGTCAGCACGCTGTTTTATGCGGTTTTAAGCTGTTTTTAGCTGTTTTTGGGACGTGTCATTTTTTGACATTTTTGCCATACTATAGCCTTGCTTTTTGGGTCATTTTTTCAACATGCCACATTATGGTGTTTTCGGCCATTTTTGCACCAGGCTATGCCATGATTTGTATCAGAACGTTATTTTATGCAGTTTTCAACTGTTTTCAGATGTTTTTAAGACATGTCTTTTTTTGACATTTTTGCCATACTATAGCCTTGCTTTTCGGGTCATTTTTTCAACATGCAATATTATGGTGTTTTTGGCAGTTTTTGCACCATTCTATGCCATGGCGTGTGTCAGCACGCTGTTTTATGCGGTTTTAAGCTGTTTTTAGCTGTTTTTGGGATATGTCATTTTTTGACATTTTTGCCATACTATAGCCTTGCTTTTTGGGTCATTTTTCCAACATGCAATATTAAGGTGTTTTCTGCTGTTTTTGCACCGAGCTATGCCATGGTTTGTATCAGCACGCTGTTTTATGCAGTTTTCAACTGTTTTCAGATGTTTTTAAGACATGTCTTTTTTGACATTTTTTCCATACTATAGCCTTGCTTCTTGGGTCATTTTTTCAACATGCAATATTATGGTGTTTTTGGCAGTTTTTGCACCATTCTATGCCATGGCGTATGTCAGCAAGCTATTTTATGCAGTTTTATGCTGTTTTCAGCTGTTTTTAAGACGTGTCTTTTTTGACATTTTTTCCATACTATAGCCTTGCTTCTTGGGTCATTTTTTCAACATGCAATGTTATGGTGTTTTTGGCCATTTTTGCACCACTCTATGCCATGGCGTGTGTCAGCACTCTATTCAATGCATTTTTCAGCTGTTTTTAGCTGTTTTTAAGACATGTCATTTTTGACAAAAATGACCAAAAAAGCAAGGCTATAGCATGGCGGAAATTTCAAAATTTGACATGTCCAAAAGACAGCTGAAAACCACTTAGTGTAGCATGCAGAGGCATGTTATAGTATACAATGTTGAAAAAACATCCAATTCCGCCCCCCAAACCCATAAAATAGCATGTAATAAAAATTGACCAAAAAAGCAAGGCTATAGTGTGGCCAAAATGTTAAAAAAAAATGGCATAACATGTTGATAAAACAGCCGAAAAACAGCCTAATTTGGTATATCAAAAAAGCATCCAAAAATGCCATACTATAGTATGGCGAAACTGTCAAAAAATGACATGTCCCAAAAACCGGAGAAAACGCATAAAACAGCGTGCCGAGACACACCATAGCTTAGAATGTTGTAAAAACTGCAAAAAACACCCTAATATTGCATGTCGAAAAACGACTAAAAATGCCATTCTATAGCATGTGTCCCAAAAATCAGCTGAAAACAAACTAAAACAGCAAGTTGAGACACGTCATAGGATAGTATGTCAAATAAACAGCCGAAAAATATAGCATGTCAAAAAAATGTCTGTTTACAATGTAGTATAGTATGGTGTAAAATGTCAAAACATGACACGTCAAAAAAGGGCTGAAAACAACACAGAACAGCGTGTTGTGACACTTCATGGTAAATCATGATGGTGCACTTCTACGCCGCCATCATTGAGTCCATCCTCACACTCACAGTCTGGTACGCTGCAGCCACGGCGAGAGACAAGAACACGCTGCAGCGTATCATTCACACTGCAGAGGGTGATTGGCTGCCACCTGATATCTCTCCATGACCTGCACACCTCCAAGGCCCTGACGCAAGCAGGTAAAATTGTGGCCAACTCCTCTCACCCCGGACAAAACCTCTCGCCTCCCGAACAGTTTCTTCCCCACTGCTGTCAACATCATGAACACACTCCGGGCCTCCCCCTCCCCCACAGCCCACATGACACAGGCTGTCATCCTGCCCCGAGTCTGAAAACATCAGATTAATGTTAGGCTTTATCAGCGTTTATGCGCTACATTAACACACACTGGACTTTCTCTGTTTATAATGCATACTGCAGGTTCATTTCATTTAGACTGTAGAAATTTGCAGTGCAACTCCAACTTCTGCACAACTGTTTAACCCCTCCATTGCACCTTTTGAACATACATTTTTTGCTCTTTAGATTCTATTTTTTATTTTAAATTTTCAAATTGCTTCTATATTTTTATCTTATGTCTTTTTATTCTTTCTTTATGGTAATTGTGTCGCACCAGAACACCAAATTCCTTGTACTTGGCAATTAAACCGGACTCTGTTTCTGATTCTGAATTCTGAATCTTATGCCGTTTTTGGCTTTTTTGTGACATGCTATACTATGACGTTTCTTAACATGCTATACTTTGTGGTTTTCAGCTGGGTTTTTTTTCGACATGTCATATTTTTACTTTTTTCGACATACTATGCTAAGTCGTTTTCTGTCAGATTTTTGACATGCTATATGTTGACGTTTTTGGACATTTTTTCAATATGTACTACTGTGATGCGTCTCACCATGCTCTTCAGTGTGGTTTTCAGATGTTTTTTTCAACATATGATATTTTGACATTTTTTGACATACTATGCTATGTAATTTTCGGTCGTTTTTTTCTACATGCTATATAGAGCATCTGGACTCAGCAGAGCATCTGGACTACGCCAGGATCCTTTTTGTGGATTTCAGCTCTGCTTTTAACACAATAATTGCAGCTCTGCTACAGGACAAGCTCTCCAAGCTGAACGTCCCTGTCTCCACCTGCAGGTGGATCACAGACTTCCTGTCTGACAGGAAGCAGCAGGTGAAGCTGGGGAAGCATGTTTCCTCTCCCTGTATGCAAACAGCTGCACCTCAAGTCACCAGTTCGTTAAGCTCCTCAAGTTCGCAGACGACACCACCCTTATCGGACTCATCTCTGGTGGGGATGGGTCCGCGTACAGGTGGGAGTTTGACCATCTGGCGTCCTGGTGCGGCGAGAACAACTTAGAGCTTAATGCTCTGAAGACAGTGGAGATGGTAGCGGGTCGCCCTCTGTGACTCCCCAGTTTCCTCTGTGGAGTCTTTCCGCCTCCTGGGGACCATCATCATCACCAACATCAGCTCCCTCGTCAAGAAAGCGCAGCAGAGGATGCACTTTGTGCGTCGGCTGAAGAAACTCAACCTGCCAAAGACAATGATGGTGCACATCTACACCGCCATCATCGAGTCCATCCTCACCTCCTCCGTCACAGTGAGGTACGCTGCAGCCACGGCGAGGGACAAGAGCAGGCTAACAAGTAAAGAGACTATCAGACGCAGTGTAATTAAGGTAGTGGTGCATGTAGCCGGTATGATAACGTCTGTAGTGCAGATAAACCAGGACGGGAACATGAGACTTAACACAAGATGGAAAAAATATTTTTGTCCTACCTCATAAAATTGTTCAGCTCCATATTTTTAGCTCAGTTGAGGAGTGCGAGGGCTCGAGGTGATGACTGAATCCCACCTCTGATTGCTTCTTGGTCTGTTCTCACTCTGTTTAACCTGCAGCTGCTGTAAGTTAGGAGAAAGGCTGAATATTAATATCTGTATTATGAGAGGAACTTTTCATTGTTTATGTCTGTGCAGTGTGTGTGTGTGTGTGTGTGTGTGTGTGTGTGTGTGTGTTTGTGTGTGTGCGTGTGGAATAAAGAAGCTGGGCTGCCTTTGGGGGGGTTAGCAAGTTCACACAGTATATGTAGAAAAATCTGAAAACATAAAAAGAAATGCAAATAAAAACGATAAATATTCCATTAGCTTTTGCAAGATGGAGTTTAAAAAGACTCCTTGCCATCAGGAAGCTGTAACGTGTCGATCTAACAGAAATGTTTGTCAGTCAAGTGACTTGACGTGATGTTCTCAACACCTGGAAAAATAAAAATAATCTCAGGCAAATGTGTGATTGGTGATATTGTAACGGTAAGAGTCTCAATAGGGTTTTTTTTCCAAAGGTGTCGTGTCACTCAGCTCTGCAGCTGTTCTCACGGCTGATTAATGTTCTCCAGCAGTATTCACATCCTTTACTTCTGTAAAAGTACTAATACCACCCTGTGAAAATACTCTTTTACAAGTAAAAGTCCTCCATTGAAAATGTTTGTAAGTAAAAGTATAATTAGGAAAATGTAGTTTAAGTATTAGAAGTAAAAGTACCTGATGCAGAGAAATCGTAAACATGCAAAACCATAAAATTGTTGGAAAGAAAATAGAAAATTAAACCTGAAAAAAA
>NW_024625193.1:0-3082 GCF_008729295.1 Plectropomus leopardus
ATAAGCGATGCAGTGAGGGACTGTCTGTTATTTTTGAGCACTGAGGAGGGACTTGTGTGATTTTTTTCTCAGGAGAGGGGCATACAAATTTAAATAGTTGTATTTTGTATTTATTTTAGCAGCAGTTTTTTTTCTTGACAAACTTTTTTTCTTTAAAAATTTTTGCAGATTTTTTTGTTGAGGAGGGTCTCTGATAAGTAAAGAACAGTCCCTTAGGCACCCTCTTTTATTTGAAACTATATCTACATATATATTTTTGTTGATATTTTTAAGTGGTGATTATTTTCCTCTTTAAATATTTTTTTGTGATTTGTTTTTCATTTCAAATATTTTGGTGATTTTAAGACATTTTTTATGATTTTATGTCTTTGAATTTTTTCTTGGATGATTTTTTTTTCTTTTAACGTTTTGGGTGACATATTTCAAAACTTTTTTTGTTTTACATTTTAAATATTCTGGCGATCTCAAAAAAATGTTGTTTTTTTTCCTCCTCTCACATTTTTTTTGATGATTTAGTTTTTCTACTTTTAAAGTTTTTGGTGATTTATTTTTAATTAGTGATTTTTTTTCTGTAAACATTTTTGGTGATTTTTAAGATTGATTTCTTTTCTTTTATAGTTTTTGATGATTTATTTCTAATTAGTGATTTTATTTCTTAGTTTTAATAATTTCTAAGTTTTAATATTTTGGTGATTTTATGAAAAGATTTTTTTTTGTCAATTTGTAAAGAGAACATGTTTTCCAAACCCACAGATCGCCAAAATACACAATAATAATACACCATTTATCACAACCAGAAAATGTAAAAACAGAAATGTTTAAACTATATCTATACCTGTTTGGTTTCGGGGCTGAAGCCTCGGACGTCCCGGCTTAAAGACGCCTCTGGAGGTTAATTGTCTGCTGATGCTTTGCGAAAGTTAACCTGTGAAGTGATCTGCTTGAAGGTAATGTGGGGCCCCTGCAGCACGAACGTTGTGTGCTGTATCACGCGGCTGTTTAAATGTTTCAAAGCTAACAAATAAAGAATGCAGCTGGACCCGCCGGACAGATGATTTACTAAATTACAGCATAAACAAAATGTTCTATTGAGATAACGGGAGCCAACAGGCTTAATAGAAACCGTGGTCACAGCATCATCATCACCATGTGGAAAATATCAGCAGAGCGAGAGGGGAGGGGGCGAGTGCGAACACGCCACAGTTATATATAAAAATATCAATAGTAATATTTTTTTTTAACCACGTAGTACTTTGAGGTTTGTTTCAAATGTAAAGTGCATAACAAATAAAATAAATTATTATTATGATGATTATTGTTTTATATATGTATGTTTTTGTATTAATTTTTAAAGCACTTTTCTAAATCTGCATTTTGTGGAACATTTATTATTAACATAACTGCACAGCTAAAATTATATCAAACAACTATTAAAAATTAATTTCCCTTTTAACTTTTTTTCATTTTATTTATCAAAATTCTAATTTTCAGTTTTTCAGGTAATTTTCTCGTACTTATTTATTTAACTTATTTATTGCTAGTTTGGGGGTCATTTCTTGTTTTGCTGCTCATTGCCTTCCAGTAAAATAAACACATTCAGTTTCTTCGGCAGGATGCAGCTCCATTGAAAACACTGAAATATAAACTATAAAACTTTATTCACCTGGAAACAGCCTAAAATCCTATAAATTTCCTTAATTCCTGCAAATTAGGGATTGACAATGACATTGGCCTGGCCAATTATTGGAGCCAATATTTGGCATTTTGTTGATTATCTGTATCTGCGCTTTATTTTCATGATCACCCATGAAATTAATTAATGAAAAAATGAATTAGTGTGCGTGTAACACTCAACCAACACCATGAAAGGCAGCTTGCAATAAACGCAAAGAAAGTGTCAGCATGGGAGGAACTTTATCTTTGTCAAACCTCAGGGGGCTATTTTTTATTCATTCATGTTTTATTTGTTTTTTTTTCTTTTTCAGTAGTAGTGGTATTTTATTCAGTCATCATACATAATGCAATAAACACAAACAGCATTGTCAGTATAATTAAAAACAACCGTCTGTGTGCGATCTAGTGACTGATCAGGCTTAGGCACAAGCAGAAGCTTATATATGCCTAACCTACATACTCATCAATCTAAGATGCCCTTCAAAATGCACAAAAAACAAGAAAAACATGTTCGCGAATTTTCACTGAACTAAAATAAAGTTGCGGGGAACTCGCTATAAATGATGCTGAAAGTTTCAGTTTTGATTCAATATTTGTAAAAGACATTTAAACATAGTTTTGTCTTGAGGTTTGTTAATTTCCAAATTTTAAATATTGACAGAAATCTTTTAATTTTAATTGTAAATGCATATCGGTCCCCCCCAAACGGATTTCAGTCCCATTAGGTGCCAATGGTCGGCATCCGCCTTGAAAAACCAATATTGTTCGACTCCTATTGAACTGTCCAAAAATCATGGAAATGTCCTAAACTCCTGGAAACATGTCAAGGCTGCTGTGACTGGCCCCTGGGCCTCTGTCCTTTTGTGGCCCCAGTAAAAGCATGTTAAGTTACTGTGTTAAAAATGCAGTATCTCCCTGTAGACACGGATAGTTACCGCAGTAAAAGCCCGCATGAACACGCGTTTGCGTTTGTGTGTGTGTTTTCGGCGCGTCCTCACCTGGTGAAGGTGTGTAGATCAGCTGAGTTTGTGACATTCGTCCTGCTGCAGCTTCCAGACTGATGATCTGCGATGGCGGCAGGTGATTTAAATACTGTCAGACACCCTCTCGTGCTCGCTCATCCCATGACGCTTCTAACGTCAACGATTCTGGAGAAAGATAATTCAAGTTTGCTGTAAGCGCGCGCTCCCCCGCACCAGCGCTGAGACACTGGGCGGGTTTCCGTTTCGGATGTGCGCATACTTCAGCAATAACTATGATAAATAAAATTTGATAAAAACACAATTGCGATATGATTGCGTTTCCACTGAAGGAAATTCACTGTTTCCATAGAATATGATGGGTTTGGTGACTGATTTCGAGATAATCAAAGTACATCAATTTAAGCTATATTTGAGGACAGGGTGTG
>NW_024625194.1:0-4625 GCF_008729295.1 Plectropomus leopardus
AGGTGACAAAGAAAATGACCTGAAAATTAGTTTTAGAAATAGCGGGAGTAAATAATAATTAGAAAATCATCAAAAACTAGGGAAAAATGTCCAGGAAAAAAAAAATATTATTGTTATAATTACATATATAAAGTTGTTACAGAAAAAAAACATATATTTTCTAATTTCCTGCCCTTCTGGGCTCAATTTTGTTCTTGTTTTTAATTTCCCTTTTTCTTTGGCTTATTTTCCAGTAATTTTCTTATATCGTTTTACTAATTTCTTGCTATTTGTTGCCATGTGTTGTTGCCTTATCCCCATTTTTTAAAGAAATTAAACCAGTTTGCAAAGGTCTGAAAGGGTTTAGTGGTAAAGGAATTAAAAGATGGATAAATTAAATAATGATTGTGCCAAATGAGACCTTAGAAATTCAAATTTACAAACATTCAATAACTTTTAAGGCCTTATATTTATACAATTGAAATGAGGCCATTGTGAGACTTGCTAAGAACCTGGAGAAACCCTGTATATAAATGCAACCATTTAGAATTAAATGCTACATTGATTAAAATGTGTTTTTATTCTTAATGCTGGATGCAAACTTTCTGATAAATCATGCACTCGGTTATGAAATTTGTTAGCTCAGTTTATCAGTGTTTTTTCACCGTATGATCCCAGGGGCTCTGCAACCTCGTGCAAAACAGTATGTAAAATTACCAACATGCACAATATTGCCAGTCATTTAAAAAAAATTAATTAAAATAAAAGTAATTCTTTAATCAGCAAAGCGTCCGGATGCAGAAGAAGCGAGAAGTAACGGAGTTGCTGTGAAGAAGGCGCTGTATTAAGGCTGAATATACCATGAGTATTACTTGTAACTGTGCATAATGTTGTACTTGTATAGTGCTTTCAGCTGGTCGTGCTCATGCAGCATCTCCACACTCACTGAGTGGAGGATATCGCACCAAAAAAAAAAAAAATCAATTCTCACATCCTCAATGTTTTTAAGACCGGAGGAGCGATGTGAACAGTTTCCTCCCGTCAGCAGCTTTTACATCTGTCGACTCGATATGATGTGATCACAGGCTGAGTGCAGAAATCTAAACATGTGCATAGTTTCATTCGATATATCCATCGGACTGATTGCTTTATAGTTTTGCGTGTGTGTGAAGTCGTTAACGTGCTCACGACTTTGTCTCGTCCCTTATCATCACTTGTTTCACACCAGGGTTAAAAAAACATTTCACATTTTCCCGCTGCTGTAAATCAAGTCCTCACATCTATTTCTGTCCCTTACTGAGTCATTCACTCCAGACCACTGAGACCACAGGTCTCCATAGTGACCAAATCCACGTTGCATATTTATCACTGAAAAAGCAGCAGATTTCGCCTCGTGAGTAAAACGTGCTGCTGCTGAAGATCTGAGTGATCATTTAATGCCTCCTTAATGCTGCGTTCAAATGCAATCAGGCAGATGGTAGACGGCACATCGGACATCACTTTAGCGGAGGAGCGCAGGACGGTTAAACTGGCAACAGTAACGGCAGACATCACTGACGTTTAAAGCTACGATATTACACTTTTTGGCTGCAACTTAATTAACAACCGAATGTTAAGAATCTCGTTCACACAACGAGAAGACACAGACGATCTGGACGCTGAGTGGACATTTCTAGAACTTCAGTCACGTCTGCGGTTGTATTTCTCCACGAATCGGTAAAGCAGCAGTTGACATTTTCATTGACGTCAGCAGGCGGGCTTCCATTAACCCTCAAAGTGAAACTGCAAATATTAAACACCTCTAATGAAAACTCATCTATGGAAAAAAATATCCAATTTATCTCAAAAAAAGTTTTAACATTTGCATGAGACGGGTTCCTGTGACCTTGACCTTTGACCTATGTCCATGAAGTTCTAATCAGTTCATTGTTAAATCAAAGTGGACATTTTTGCCGTATTTGAAGAAACTGGCTTAATATGTTCTTGAGATATCATGTTCATCAGAATGAAATGAACGCAAGGTCACGGTGACCTTTGACCAGCAAATTCTAATCCGTACATCATTGACTAAGTGGACGTTTGTGCCAAAATTGAAAAAAAATCTTTCAAGATATTCTTGAAATATCATATTTGTTTGTTTTTCCTGTGTGGTCCAAAAGCGTGTTTCTGTCCACCGTCTGCCGGATTCCACGTGAACGCAGCGTAACAGTCGAATATTACGTACTGACAACATCAGGCGACGTTTTCAGTGAAATTGTCCACTGTAGGTGAAAACATCTAAGTGCTGATTAATGATTCAAAAAAGTGCAATAAAGTAAGTTTGTCCCTTAAATCTAAATTGAATTCTTAGTGAAAGTATGTTCAGTAAATAATCCTGGATGTATTCAGAAACTTCCTGAAAACAGTTTTTTTTTTATAAAAGTGCTAACGAGTGATAATCCTAAAAATGGAATCATAGTGGTGCATTAAGGTGATCAGCAGAGGAGCTGCGCAGATGGAAATTCATTCTTTGTTATTTTTTGACAAACTAAAGTGAAGATTGTCTCACTAATGAATTAGTTAGTAAGTAAATAATGATCTTAATGTTCTTTAATGGTTTTTTTAAAAATATTTTTTATCACGTGGTCCCTGTTTTGTTTGTGTCGAGGACTTTAAATGCGTATGAGACCTGCTGCAAAGACCTGCCAATGGTTTCACTTTTTACTTTTAAACATTGTTATGAGACACTTTGTATTTTATTTTCACTTATTTGATGTTTGTTGTCCTATTCTTTTTGCTGCTGTATTTTAATAAATAATAAAGTTCCATCTTGTCTTAACTTTCGTTCTAAGGTGGCAGCAACACACCAGCAATTACAGAAATAAACCAGCGAAGGCAGAAAAGAATATGAGCTAATAAACATACATGTAAACCTGTTTTTTCCTCTGAAAACAAAGCCTTATATATTAAATACTCATGTATTACTATTTAACCGTGAACACTCTTAAACTATTTTTTCGTGCCAAAATGCTTTGCAAATGCCTTTTGTTTTTTTTGTTTTTTTTTTTAAAAATTGGATTTAAATATGCTTTAAGGAAATTGAAAAACATCCGCTCCCTTTATGAATTTCCACAGACCATTAAACACTGACTTTTTAAAGTAATACAATACATAAATGCGGCTTCAGGATTTTTTGTTTTTTGAAGTCAGAGCAACTTACTTTGGATTAAAAACAGAAAAACATCCTGATCCGAAGCGTCAGATCGTCAGCGATCACTGAACTGCTTTAAGGCTTTAAAGGACGATTGAGTCGTTAATGATGCTGACGGAGTTACAGCCACCGTGAGGAAAACTACATCAGAGACGCTGACAATAAAGTCAAAACATTTTGAGAAAAGAAGTCATACTAAAATAAACTCTTGACATTATCAGAAACAGTATTTTCAGATTTTATACAAGAAATAAAGTCATAATCATATTATATGATTATTATAATGTAGTTTTTACTGCCTTTTTTATCTAATATTACAATTTGGTTGGAGAAATTTTTTATTTTTTACTATTTTTTACCCTATTTTTTACTAACCCTAACCACTAATAACACTGCAACTATTTCTGCAAAATAGTTTGATTCCAACTTTTATTTGTCTGTTCTTTTTTGCTCAAAATTTCTTACTTTAAATTTTTATTTGTTTATTCATTTTAGAAAAACATATTTCCTCTGGATGAGAAACATGCTCTCATAACCTCATTTTAATTTTTAAAAATTTTTTTCAAAAAATGTTTAAACTTTTTCTCGAGATCTCAGAAGGTTGTTAGCACAGTGGCGGCAGCGCTGGTTTTGCAGCGTAGTGATTGTACTCTGCAGCGTGCGTGTGTGCGTATGTGCGTGTGCGTTGCTCTAGCCCTCGCCCTCGCTCTCCTGCAGGTTATGTTTGACCAGAAACTCTTTGATGGTTGGTTGATTGTCTAGCCCCGCCCTCTGCTCATCCAGCTGCTGCAGAAGCTCCTCCCACTGCCGCTTGTCCCTTCCCGTCTGCCACGACAGCCGAACCACCGCCCGTAACAATGGCAACAGGAGGGGGTGTGGCCTGTCGAGGCGCCGCGGTGACGCGTCGTGCTTTTCAGTCTGCGGGTGGGGCTTGTCTTGGAGTGGGAGGGGCTTATCTCCCTCCGTGTCAGTCTCGGCCGGGGTCAGGACACGGAGGGCGAGGTCACAGTGGTCCCTCGCCTCCTCCAGCTGGTCCACTTCCTGGAAACAGCTTGACAGCCCCACCAGGGTGAAGAACCAATGAGAGGAGGCCGGGAGCGGAGCCTGAGCCTGGTTGTCATAGTAACTCGCCCAGCCCAGTTTGTGTTGCAGTCTCTTGGCGTTGAGCAGCGGACCCAAGGCCTCCTGGTAACGTCCCACCCTCAACGAGACAACACAAACTCAAAACACCCAAAATAACCCAAATTTCATTCAATACAACGAACGCCTCGTTTACTCATCAGGTGGAACAAAATAAATGAAAACAAACCCAAAGAGCAACATTAACCCTATTTTCAAGAAATAATGTGCAGCTGAAATTACAGGTCGAAGGGTCGACTACAAACATTGATTTTATTTTCAATAATTCAAACTACGAAAAATTTAAGTTTGCACACTAGATTATTATGCTCCCATG
>NW_024625195.1:0-4188 GCF_008729295.1 Plectropomus leopardus
ATGTTGTTCAGTTGTAAATATACTGTATTGATCTGTAGCTGGTGAATGTGACATGTTTCACTTTGAGTTGTCAGAAGGTTAGAAAAGAGTTATACAAGTCTATTCACAACTTTAAACTCATATGAGATTTATTCTGTTTTTTTACCCATGATGCAGTGTGACTTATATTGATATGTTGGGTTTGGACTTTGACACCGCCCACAAGTACAGGTACTGCTGGTCCTGCTGGGACCTGCTGGTTCCCGGTCTATAGTCTGTCCCCGTAGAGTCAGAGAGGTGAAGTCTTCACTGTCTCACACACTTTAAATCTGATTATAATTAAAATCTTCACCTCGCTGACTGATCGGATCTCACCTGCAGAGAAAATCCACGTCAGACCTTAAAGCTGCGCTGATCCAGATCTCACCTGTCCTCTCACCTGTCCTCAGGCGGCCAATCACATGTCATCAATAATATATTGGTAATAATGTGTATTTTAAGACATGTTCAACTCAGTGTTTTATCTGTGTTGAGGTCACAGATAAAAGTTGGACAGCACAGAGAGGTTTCTGGGTAATGAAGTCCTCTCAGTTAAAAGGGAGACTACAGAGGTGCAGCTTTAAGTCTGTCTGTTGGTTTAGTTTGTGTTTGTGAAACAAGTGAAGAGTCTGTCATGTTGTTTTTGTACTCGTTTGTGTTCAGCTGACAGAGAAAAATGCTGCTTCCACTCGTCTTTAATTGGAAAAAAAATCTTCCGTCGCTCTCGACGGTTCGGTAAGAGAGTCGCTCACTGAGTTCACCGTCAGCTCACCGTCAGCTCACCGTCAGCTCCCTCCAACAGGAACAGACTGAGCCTCGTTCAACAACCGTCCTTAAAAATACATTTCTTCTTCAAACCCACTCACACAGTTTTTACGAAGGTTCAATATTTTCTTATTTTGGGATTGATTTTTAGGTGAGAACAGAATCGAGCACTCTGACGCACATGTGAAAGTATTGGTTATTGCATTGTCTTCTGTTCTATATTGTATAATAGTTAAGGATTTATATCACAGTGGTGTCTTTTAATATTTGTTTTCATTATTCATTAGATGATCAAATTAACTCCACTTTGTTTTAAATGTTTTTTTGTTTTTTCAGGACGCCGGTGACGGAGCGAGTGGACGGCAGGAATGGAGAGCAGGTCCGACCGCTGAGGTACCACCTGAACCCACCGACCGACATCCCACTGACCCCGCAACAAAAAGAGGTAACCATAGCAACCATCCCTTGACTGAGAAATGAAAAAAGGTTTTAAATTCTTGCCATCAGGTTAGTGTTGAACTTTTCTGAGCAAAAAAGTGTCGTGTGTGAAGGCAACTACATTTCACTTCCTCCACTAACATCCAGGAATTAAATCACAAACTGAGGAAAACACCTGAACACTCACCTGGTGTGATGTGTGGCGTGTTTAAAATCTGCCACTGTGTCTTTCTGAAAAGCACCACTAGGAGGCGCCAACATCTGTAACAACAGACATGGACCAGCCACAGACACTGGACTCACCTCTGCTGATGATCTGTCGTGTTAAACCTGAAATCATCTGTGGGATTGTGGGAAATGGAGTCCATTTGCTGAAAACAAAAATATCAAGTCTACTGAATATATGTTTGTTTGCGCAGAGAGAAGAGATTCTGTGTTACCAGATCTCTTTAGAGACACAGAAATTCCTCGAACACAGTTAATTTTTCCTGATTTGTCTTTCTTTAAAATAACATTTTCGTGTCAGAATGTTCCAAAGATATTTTAAAAACTTTGTCTGATATTTACTTCAGTGATTACGGGCGAAAGAATCGATCAATATCTGTTCTCACGTTCACTTCACATATTTGAACTCGCTTGTTCGAGCTGCGCCAGAATCGATAACCGGCGATCGACTCGCAATGCATGCCGCTTAGATTTGCATCCGACTTCATCCCAACTTGCTCTGACGTCATGCAAAAGTGGATAATCTCGCCACATTAAGAGCCAGGCGCTGCTGTTGCTCTCCACCAAATGCAGGACCCAGGGCATGATGGGAGAGGCCTGGCTCTCAGCTGAACGGCTTGGATGTCAACAATATGAAGTTTCAGATAAACTTCTTATTTTTTTGGTTTGAGTCGCTGCATCTCAGACAGAACAGCGAGGATGAATTTTGGACTGCATGCTTGTTTTATCAGTCTAACGTTGTGAGAAGTTAGCAGAGTGAGATGCCCGGCAGGTACGTCGGCTTTTGTTCACATCTGACGAGTTTATCTGAAAACAAACTAAGATTTATTGAAGTAAACAGCGCTCTCCTCATCATCCTTCTCTTGGCTGCTCGCCGTTATCTGCCGGGCGCTGTGTGACAGGGACACAGAATTTCAAAATAAAGGCCCATCTGAAAGAGGATGATACTGATCGATTTATTCAGTTTGCATCGATGATTCGTGATCGTTGCTCTTTTAGTTGATAAACTGATCCAGATGTTTAAGCTTCTGTTTGGAGGAAACTGCCCCGGCGTCCTTCTTTGTGCTCTGAACGGTGGAGCGAAGCTGCTGCTGTTTGTGTCGAATTTGTGACGCAGGTCTTTTTTGGTTGTGAATGAGGTCTTCTCGTTTCCTGAAACCTGAAAGTTCTGCTTTCACTTCGGCTTCTGTTTCCTGAACGCCTTCGTAGTGAACAGTGACAAAACGTCTTGCGACATGGATTTCTTGTGAAAGCAAAAGCAGGAGGAAGTGCCACAACATTACGGCTGCAGATGTTGTTTTTTCTTCCTGTCACTCACATTAACACACCTGCTCGTTTGACCTTTGACCTCTTCTCCGCCGCATGTGTCAGCTGTCACTCTGCCTCTGCTTCCTGTTTTCTCTCCTATCAGGTTCATGACAGACCTGCTCCTCCCACTAAGCCACTCCCCCCTGACCCCGCCTTAAAACCCCCGCCGCAGGTAACCTCGCCTGACCTCAGCCGGTCGGCTAACGTCTGTGTTCGTGTGTCGCAGCTAACAAACCGTCAGTCTGCTCGATCTGATCACTTTTTAGTCAGATGTGTGTTTCTGTGGCGTTTTGTCTCGTTGTTTTGTTGTTGTGTCGTAGCTGTTGTTTCGGTGTGCGTCATCTGTGTGACAGAGTAGTCGTGTTGGTGGGTTCATCACTGATCTGAAATAAGGATGATAACAATTAAACGATGACTGATTAATCGGTTAAGAATTTAATTGAACATGTGAACGTAAATCGATTAAAATGCTGTCAGATTATGCAGTGTGATGCTGTGAACTACGACTGGAGAAAACACTTTGTTTTGTGAGACACGAGCAAAGTTTTAATGTCTTTTTCAAATAATTAATTGATCGTTAATTTTACCAATAATTGATTAAAGAAAGTGTTTACGATTTGCAGCCGTAATCTGAAACAGAGCTGAGGAAAATTTCCCAAAAAAACAGACTTTGACTCTTTATAAAAGGGTGATTTTTCACATGATCTAAAAATGTTCGATACTCGCCCAAAGTGTCGTATGTCTGTACCAGATTTCAGGACGTTCAGGCGTCGGCAGCCTGCAGCTTTGAAGCTCCTCTTCAGTGGCTTTCTGCGGCTTTGACAAAAATGATCCAAAAATGAACAACAGTTTTTTTTAAGCATTTCAATATTAATTTATCAAAACAGCTCTAAAGGGTTTCTGACATTTTCCTTTTGTAGAAATGTGTAGCTTACACACAAAATTCTTATTTTTTATTTCTTTGTACCATTTTGTCATTTAAGACGTATGAGATATGTCATATGGCGCATTTTCCTCTAAATTTTACTGAACCTTAATAGTGACAGCTAGTCCTCAGTCTCCCTTGCTGCATCGATTCAAAATAAAAAAAAACATAAGTACCGTATTTATTTGAAAATATTTGTTTATATCCGTCACACGAGCAAATGCAAAAGCAGAGGCGTCATTGTGGGAAGTGAGCGTACCTGCTAATGTTTGCAAACTTGCTGATAAAAGCTGCGAAATATGACGTTTATGGTACATTTCCATGTTATGTTCTGTTTCCCGCCTCACATTTTTATGGCCGGTATTATAGAGAATCTGCCGGATGCACACATCTCTTTGTTATTGGTTGAGGTTGAACTTGATGCAAAAATATGATTTTTTTTGTGCAGCTGGAGGCAAATGTTTTATTTGCCTCCTGTTTGCAGGTGATGGAAGTCGTGAGGTGTTAAT
>NW_024625196.1:0-2382 GCF_008729295.1 Plectropomus leopardus
GACAAATCAGATATCGGCATAGGTCACATTGTTGCTGTGTCACCTGTAGTGTGAACATAGTATTATAATTTTGCCTAGACATCATAACCATTAAGAAGCCTGATTTTTCTGTAAAGTCATCCATGTGTTGAAATCAGCAAACTAATTATTTAAAAAGGTGTACCCAAGAGTTTGACAAGGGATAGGTGGAATGACTCAGCTTGTCTTCAACGCCTCTTAATTTCACCCAATTTCGAGAGTGAGTTTTCAACAGTTTCAGTGCCCAACGATGGTCAATGTGCCATTTCATGCTGCTTAGTAACATTTTTCAGAGGCACAAACATGGTATTTATCTGTGGGTAGTGATGATTATTGGTGCCGGTATGAACCTTCACATCTTTTATCTGTTCTGCCACCAGCAGTTAGTTTCATCTGAGCATTTTGTTTCTATGACAACCACAAATGTCAGCATTCAGTGGCAGTTGGACTGTAAAGTGTCTACAAGGAGTTGATCACTCATCATAAAACAGTGTCAGTTTAATGGGCCACTAATGCCATTATATGACCTACACAAAAAAATGAGACCATCAGCAAGAAGACATTTCTAGTTATTTTTGACATTATGTTTTGCTATTAGGGCTGATACTAGGGCAGGAACAGGGAAAAAAGAAACAAAGAGGCAAAAAAACAAAAAAAAAGCTGCAAATGTTACATCGTGGCCAAAACTGGAATTATACTGTGGTGCCTACTGGCCCAGAAATACTCCCATGACTTCAGGAAAGAGACTTCTGTAAATCAGTAAATTATTTTTTGTGACTGTCAGAACCCCAGCGAAACAACTCATTTCATTATTTAGATTAAAACCATCCAGTTTGATTACATTTGGAAAGTCTAAAAGAGCCACAAAATTAAATTTTTTAGACCCACATTCAAACTAGTAAAGCGCTAAACCGGAAGTCAGTCGCTCGGAAGTTACCAACTTTAAGAAAATATTCTAACTTTGCAGAGTCACACTTCTGAACGGGAATGATGCAGGCAGATCATAAACTGTATGTAAAGACACAGATTTTATACAGAGTCTATGAGACTGATAAATTGAAAAAAAAAAAAAAGCCAGAAACTACACGCTGCTGTGATTGGTTGATTCCGCTGTAAGCGTTTGATGATGTGCGGCAGGGATGCCACCCACCTCCCTCCAAACGAGCCATTCTTCAAAAATAAGAATAGACCTAATTATTTAAAAAAGACCAAGATCTAACAGTCATTAACATTAATTATGTCCATCCTTGTAGCCTACACTTTTTTACATCCTACTATTGTTAACATAAATAAATTGCCTATGTTTAAGTTTTTACTCTGACTCTATTTAATGAATTTTTAACAACAGTATTTGACAAGTATTCTACTCAGTACCAACAACTTACAACTACTAACATTTCTCCCATCACAGCTTGTAAATAAATGGGGTTTCTAAGGGTAAATAAGGTGCCAGAGTGCACAAAAAAAAAAGATTTCCATGGAGGAATCCCATACCAACATCTGGGCTAAGCCCCCAAAGTCCTCAAATTCTAGAAACGTCCCTGCTCACACCTGCCACAACGCTTTTGTTTCTACAATGCCGGCATGCTATGTAACATACTGGAACTGCATGTCTGTGATGTTTAAAAATGTAAAGATGGCCTAAAGAAGAGACTTTGTAGTGACCCAAAAGCATGATCTTAAAGTTAAAGTTATACTTGTGTTTAATAAGTCAAAATGTTTGGTGTTTTCTGTGTGGCCACGAAAGAACTTGACTATAAGTTACAGAGTGGAGAGATAGAGGGAGCTCCTGTAGGTGTGACTAACAAAAATATACTGTATACTCTGAATGTAAATCTTAATACAATGTTATATTTATGGTTAACAAAATTGTTGCACCCAAATAAATAAATAACGTGTGATAACAAAGGATGAAATGTTGAGAGACAGGGTGATGGCTGGGGGAGATTCAAAGCAGCATGGCAATATGGTAACCAGTTTTGGTTTCCAGGCAACAGCTGTTTACCACCTTTTGTCAGTGGAGAGGGGGTTGTCTTCATTCGTAAGCTAAGCGGCCACATGAAGTGCCTAGTGACTCATGTCAGAGGCCCAGGCGGATACCAAACCACACACAGGACCAAAATACATCCAAGAATAATTTACGATTGTTTTCTATGATGAAAACTAAACCAAATTAAATTTCCTCCTAAAAGAAGCACTGTACCACCACAAACAGTCAGGTATTTTCGTGGCCGAGAAGAAGCTGCCCCCCAAAATATCACATTAGATACTTTATTCATCCATGTGTACTGAGAGGTTTCACTGTAATGACACACCTGCCATTAGAAACAGGAAAACATGAGAAAAAATAGGGCCTTACATAAA
>NW_024625197.1:0-2717 GCF_008729295.1 Plectropomus leopardus
ACTGGACCCTTTTACAAAACTGAGTATTATTTCCAATTTTGGATTCATAAATGCTATTTCAAGTGGTGCTGTGTGATTTGCAACACTTTTGTTTCAGAAAACACAACAGTCTGAACCTCTGATTATGTATTTAATAGCTGTAGCTCTGTGTTTCTCTTGCTCAGTGCCTTCCTCTTATTTGTTCAGTAGTATTATTTGCTTTGTTATCAGGTCCAGAGGAGCACCTGTGTACTGTGTGACTTTGCCCATTGTGATTATTTTGTTGTGGCTGTGTCTGGTTATTTCCTGTCTCAGAGTCTAGAGCACCAAAAGGCTTTTTATTCCTTCTCCTGTTCTCAAATTGTGTCTCATGTCTCTGTTTTTGCTTCTCTGCGGGTCATCGGATCCTGACATGCCGCTTTCCTCTTTGCTGTTTGCATGGCTAGCGTTCCAGCCGCCGCAAATCCTCTCAGGTACGGCCTGCTTGATGGCGGGCTCGCTGCTCTCCCTCGCCCATAGACTGCTGGAGTCTAAAGCTTGTTCTCCTCTACTGACCCTTCTCGCCGCCCTCCTTTGTCTGTGCTCGCCTGCTCTTCTTTGTCCCTACATCGCTCTCCTCGGTTCATTCAGGGTTCACGTGAGGGCCCGGAATGCAGCAGTGAGACAAAAACCAGTGGTTACCATAGTTTGGACAGGGATTCTTTACCAGGTTTTAGACGTCTCAAAAATACAATAATAGCTTTATATTATCAATGCTGAATTTATGTAGCTGTGTATTATTCTTGCTGCTTTTGCGCTTTATGCCCACCTGGAGATTCAGGAGTTGTGTACTTATATTCAGCAGGAAACACTTTCTCAACTACCTTACATTGTAAACTTCTTATGACACTAGTGTGTTTAAGAACGCCCTAAATTTGCAGACAGTGATACAATATAATTTTTTATAATATCCTTATGTTTAGGCATTTCCATACTATAGCTATAGCTAAAGCTAAGTTTATTTGCCTCTATGACATTGTTTTTCAATTGACTGCATGATGCTCTGCACTTACACTTTACGGTGTACAACTGATCTTAACTGTGACTGTTAATATGACAGAACATTAGTTTTGTGCACCACAGACCCAATTCACTTTTTAATCTACCCCCATTAACCCTTTGATGCATGAGTAAATTGGTTTAATTTCTGTCAAAAACACAAGGAGGGGGCAACAAGCAACCCAAGTTGACATGGCCCCAAAAAATCACAAAAAAATAGTCAAAAGGTTAACTGAAAATTACTTGAAAATAGGAAAAAAAAAAGCAAAACACAAAAACAAAAAAAGGAAATGACCAAAAAAGTGCTGGAAAAAATCTTTAGATTTTATTATATTTTTCTGTAATATTATTTAAAATATAAAGTTATTATAAATATAGTTTTCTGGACATTTCGCCCTTTATTTTCACCTCACCTTTTACTAATTCATGGCAATTTGTGGGACATTTCTTGCCATGTTGGTCATTGCTTTGTTCCCTCCATGTTTATGAAAGAAATTAAACCAGTTTTTACCAAAGGGTCAAATAGCAAGTGAAAGGTGTCTGAACGCAGCACAAGAAAACTGATTACCATCCAGGTTTTGAAGAGTTAATGCATTAGTATTGTAATTTTTTATGGTGAATGATTTTGACCACACTTTATTCTGCTACAATGCTGAGTTTTTTTGCAGTGGTTTATGTTATGTTTTTTTACTCTAATAATAATAATTTGTGACCAACTCTAACAAGTTTCCAGTGTGCCATATTTTGCATTGTTTTGATTGTGTACTTGGAAGTTCAAATCCTGTGCTATGTTCAGATGGTGAATTCAGTCGCTAAAAATACTTCTCTGTTGACTTCTTTTCCCTCCCTTCTCCAGTCCAAGCCTGTTGAGGATCCCGTGGCCATCCTTCAGGCAGCACACTCAGCTGCAGCTAAGGTCTGACCACGGCTACAACTGATTGTAGTCCTGGTTGCATCCCCCCCCCTTGTGTTTCACAGTGATGTGTGTTTGTGGTATTTGTGTGTGATGAACTAGTAAAGGGATGTGGGAGGAAAGCTCTTTAGAAAGTGGAGCAGTCCCACCTGGAAAGCCCAGGTTTCATCTTCCCTACAGCCCTAGCTGTTGAAATATCACTCTGCATTTCACTACCTGCTGTCCCAAACCAGAGGGAGAAATACAAATTATATGCAGTCTTGGTGCAGCTATCTGACGTTTATTATGTTAGCTGGACTGCATGTCTAAGTATGTCTCTTTCCATGCATGACTCACTCAAAACACTCGAATAATTTGTTTTTGTTAGTTGAAATTATTAAGGTGTTTTTTGCCTGTGCACCCCCCCCCCCCCCCCCGAATGCACTTTCACTGAATCCAGTGCACACTCTCTAAACTCTTGTCATATTTGCTGTAATGTCACTACATCCTGACAGTAGTACATGAGACAGAATCACTCTGCCCCCTCATATTGTTTCTAATGGCATTTGCAAGAGTCTGCATCCTAACGAAAGCAACCAATCAGAGCGGAGAAGTCTCTTAAAGCAGCTGTCAATCATGTCAATCACTAGCTCTCCTTACACAGATAATGTGATATAGAGACAGTGCGAAGTCCCCACTGTACACCGCTTTTGCTTTGTTACACAGAACCAAAAGACAGTGGCATCATGCCACAGCGTCAGCCCTTACTATTACATATGTTATACGTGTCAGCAACACTTTATAATAA
>NW_024625198.1:0-2387 GCF_008729295.1 Plectropomus leopardus
GTGTATATTATAAATAAAAAAATATAATATATTTGAGATTGGGATGCACTGATTATAAAGAACTTGGCTGATACAAATATTTAAAATAATAATTAGGCTAATCGCCTTTGTTGTTTAATTTGTTGTTGTTATTTATTTTCCCTTTTGTGCCGCAAAAAAAATCTACACTCGAAACAATAACTGAACTGTTTTACGTTGAAAAACATTTTTAAAAAGCCTTTTTCCTGTAAATAATATGCCATAATTCCCTCTCTAGTATCTATTTTATAAGTAGTAAAACCAAAAGCCAAAAACTTTTTGTGGCGTATGCACCAGGCAAGCAACTGGAATAAATATGCAACATCTTAGGCTCCAGAATCCAGTAATTATTAATCCATGATTTCAACATGGACGAGGTGCAAGAAAAACATCGGCCGCTGCCACCACTGAACCTTGACGCCTCTTTCTGCTGATAAAACGGTGCTTCACTTGTTTGAGTAAATAACATCCAGAATGTAACAAGTATTGGATTATTCTATAAATTATTCTAAAACTATAGAAACTTTATTTGCCAAAATATTACATTTTCCTATAATATTGTGATTTTGAAATATGACTTTGCTCTCATTATATTTTGACTTTATTCTGTGAATCTTTTATTTTTTTCCCAAAACAGTGTTCGCTTACACTCCGTCCTCAGCACTAACCCTAAATAAGCAATATGTGGCTGTCCCAGGAGAGAAAGACGCCCGGCCTCCCCTCAGATATGCAATATTTCACTGTTACATTTCTCATCATCAGAGCTGCCTCTAATCCACAATCATGGAAATATTTCCTCCAAAAACATATTGAGTTGTTGAAGGATTTGAGTCATATCTCCCTGCACTATCTGAAGTTTTCTTTTTTTTCTGTCAGTTCGAAGTTGTCGGCTGCGACACAGAAACGTTGTATGCAGTGCTTCTTTAAGAAGGTGGGTGAAATCACATTGTGTCCGGGGGCTTTTTGATAAAAGTGATTTAATGCCATATTTAAAAGTACATAGCTGCTTTCAAAATTTAACATTTTTCTAGCAAATATGAAAAGATAAAAATATATGTATTTTTGAAATGTATTTATTCAAGAAGTACACAAGCAGTATGTATGTATTTTGAATAACTCCTCAGTGATTATTTGCTCTCATTATTATTATTATTATTATTATGCGCCCCATGCCTTTAGTTTTATACTAAAAACATGTTATGCTCAATTTAATTTCAGGTCATCCGTTCTAATATTCAGTGTGGGAACGCTTGTCTCCGCTCGGCGTTCAGTGCCAGAGTTGTGTTATTTCGGGGTTGGTTTTCTCCGCCTTCAGTTAATGAAGTTACAGGCAAAGATAGCACCCGCTGTTATTCAAGCAACAGCGACTCTGGTGGAAGGAAAAGACCTGCTGCCCAAACTGTGACTCAAATTTCCTCAACATGCCTCCTTGTGAATTGAATACACTTGATGTCACTGGCCTTCCTTGCCTCGAGGCGATGTGTGAGTGAGTGTGTGTGCGCGTGTGTGTGTGTGCGTGTGTGTGTACGTGTGTTTTTTAAAACCCAGGGAGCATGAGAACAATGGCTGAGTTGTGTTCCTAATTTCTGTCTACTTGTATTGTGAGCCACTTTCTGAAAGCAGATGTGCCTCAAAAGACACAATATGTTTTTTTGGTGTGAGCATCAGAAAGGAACCTAAAATAGATTTTTTTTTGTGGGGGGGGGGGGTTATATTACCAATCTAATTGTGCTGTTGTTTTCTTAAAAATGTTGGATTTTTAAGGCACTCCTTGAAATAAAGATGTTATATGTAAATGTTTTTCTTGTGATCAAATTTTTGAGTGTAATAATAAATCATAAATACCCTCCTCACCCTTCCCTACCTCAGCTGGCTTAGAATGACTTTTGATGTCAAGGTCATATAATTAAAAAACATTTTAAAATAAAAAAATATTTAAAATGTTTTAAAATGGTTAGAAAAGCAAAGAAGTATGACAAAAAGATGAATGATTTGGAAAAAAAAAAATTTACGCATCTTGCCCAGATACTAATAGTAACAGGACTATCACTAATGAATGCACTGTGTGTACACATAAATACTGTTTTTATATGTATACACGTCTAGATATATCCAAAAGTAAATGTTTTATTTACACTGGCATTCATATTTTTTTCTTTTCCACCTCAAAAATGCACATATACAGCGTGACAGGATATCCACGACGCTGCTTTCCCTCCTGCAGAATCACAAGAGCGCTCCCTCGCTCCGTCTCATATCTCCACTGTTCACCTTCACATATTGTCTCTGCTAATCTCCGTCCAGCCTCCGGGGCGGAGCGTCACAGGAGGCACTGAGGGTTTTAAAAGATGCTCCCAATCTTGGAGCCT
>NW_024625199.1:0-4095 GCF_008729295.1 Plectropomus leopardus
ATTGCATCCAGTTAGGAAGAGATGTAAGAAGTATGATTACATACACTACAGTATTCAGCAAAAACAAAAATATAGTGTTTTAGAAACTAATTGCAGTGCAGTATTGAAATAACATGTTACTTTGTGTCTCCTGCAGTAACCAGTATAAGAAGTTTCCTCAGATGACTTCTTATCACCGTATGCTGCTGCACCGTGTGGCTGCCTACTTTGGCATGGACCACAATGTGGATCAGACAGGCAAGGCTGTCATCATCAACAAAACAGGCAACACGCGCATGTGAGTGTAGTTTCTAACTTTGCTTCAGACTTCAGCAGCTGCAGCCTTAATTGTGTTTTTCAAATCTTTATTTACGTATTTGTAGAATAAACTTAAATTATTCAACCTTTAAAAGAGTTAAAAAAACACCATATTTTATTTAGACTTTTCCAGATGGAAGGATTGTAATGGTGTCAATAAGGGTTTCGGGGGGGCTGTTATAATCAAATCAAATCCAGAAGTAATCTAAACAGCCTCAAGGAAATACACAACAACAAACGCATGTGACTGAGATTGCTGTGACAACTGCAGCATGAAGCTTACAGTACATTCCCAAAGCTATAAACTCTTAAGTGTGAGCTGGATGAAGAACAACCTGACCCAAACATGTGACAGAGCAGCAACATGTAAGCAAATGAAAAGTGTATTTCTGCTGAAAGCTTAGGCAGTATCAATACACCTGAGAAATGAAAGCAGCTTGAGCCAAGTATGCACCTCATCTTTTCTAACAACATCCCATTGAATAGCAAGAATATGCTGTGCTTTTCACACTGTGTGCACTTTAGGCAGAGAGTGGAGAACTAACTAATTTAGCAACCAGCAAGCTGTTAAAAGTTAGGTTACACCTCACAGCTATTAGGTGAAATATGTGTAGGTAATAAATGTACTTTTATATACTATAAACTGGTCATTGTTTAAACCAGGAAATAAAGTTGCTAAATGTGTAGTTAAAAACAGTAGAGAAATCAGTCATCAGTCATCAGACTGACTGACCGTGACCAATTTCTGATGCATTAATGAGAATAAATACTCTCCACAGAGTGTTGTTTTTTTTACTGTAGGGGCATAGCTGGTCCAGTTTATACGGCAAAAGCTTCACTCAGTTGAGTCAATAAAAATGATTGTTTACTTACATAAGCAGTTTGCTAGAGAGAGAGTGTTTTTCTCTCTGTCAAACTATCTATGCACGTTAAACAATCGAAGAGCCAAAGAGATATGAGAGACATGGCGGCATGATGGACCTGTTACTGTCTGGCTACAAACTGTCTGAGACTATTTTTATCTTGGTCAAGCCAAAGTAGCTCTGCACACCTTGACCATTTTTGGACCAAATGACAGCTGTGAGTCAGCTTTCTCCAGTTGAACATTATTTCAACCATGTTGCGTTCAGGCTCATCAGTGAGCACATGTGCACAGAGATATTACTACCTCTATTCCAGGTAAGATTCAAACTAATGGCAGGACAGTCACAGGCCCATTTCTTAAAAAAAAAAAAAAAATCTGTACTTTTTCTAAAAGACATGTTTTGATTATTTTGTTTAGAAGATTTCATTGTGCTGGGACTAATTTTATTTATGATAAAGATACCATATGTTTTTACATATAACTGCCAAAAGCGTTAACTGTGTCTTATTTTGTTTCAGTCAATGGTACCTTTGGCTAGTTTTAAGTTTGTTGAAAGTATGCCTTTTGTCTTTTTCTTCTACAGCCCAGAACAAAGGTTCTCTGAACACATTAAGGATGAACGTAACATGGACTTCCAGAAGAAATTCATCCTGAAAAGAGATGATGCCAGCATGGACAAGGATGATAATCAGGTAGGCTGCATTATATACCATGACAATCATTAACTATATGTTTGTTAACTATCTTAAGATGGATAGGGACACAGAAGGACGGGGACACAGAAGTCTGAACATAATGACATAAGACTGTTAATTACCTTTCCCAGATCTGATGAAACAAGGTAATGTCTGATTTTGATGCCAACTAAGCTGTGAATCAAACACTCACAGATTTCCGGTGGTGAGGCCCCAGACTATCTGGGCATCTGGAAGTGGGAGTAGTAGAGCTGCAGCATCATCTTGACCTGGCCATGTGTTAAGAATTACAATGAACTCTTAAATTATTTAAAATAAAGAGGCAATACTTAAGAGTCTTAATTGATTTAGCTATGTGTAAGAGCATGCAGAGTTTGAACAGTGGTAACTGTACATTATTGTAGTTACGCAGTTGGCAGGTGGGTGTTAAACGGCATTGTTTCCAACAGGGATTAAAACAAACTTGGTATGTGAAAGGAGATTTAACAATCTCAAAAGATTTGGGGTGGTACTAATAATAACTTACAATTGAGGAAGCATGGTCTGCACTTAAAGGATGTGTTTAAGTAAAACCCATTATGCTTTCTGTCCACCCATGTTGTTTTTTTTAATGTTATGATGACTGTAAACCTCATCTCCTGTATCACAAAGGATTTTGTTTTTGTGAAATTGTTGATAAATTAAGGTTAGAAAATGAGATGCTGTCATACCTCTTTGTCCCTTCCAATACTAGTATCACCAACACAGAGGAGCAAATGCACAAAAAGGATTGCGTGGCTTTTGCTGTAGCTAAACATGTAAAAATAAGACAAAAGAAACTGTAATTCTCAAAGCACCCACAAAGGGTGAAATGCAACCCTAACTGGGCTGCAAAGCAGTTAGTGTGTCTGTATTCCTGCGCTATTTGTACATATTTGAATACGTTAAGCATTGAAACCCCACGTTGTCAACCACGGAAACAGTTTGATCATAATAATAATAAAGGATAATATACTTGCTTTGTTGCTGGCTGAACCAAGTTTTCACACCTCATTCCTTCCAACCATGTTTGTTTGAAGCATTGACACTTTTCTTCGGCGCCTAATGCTTGTGCATATTTATCGTTTTCCTTTGTTCTATCACATTTGTGGTGTTAAAGCTTCCCACGCTTATTCTGCCCCTCAAAGCACTCTTTCTGCACTGTTTCCATTCTGTTGTTTTGTTTTGACGGCAAGCAGCTGCTCTCTCTTGCATGCTACTGTTGCTATCATGTGACTTGTTGCTACTTATCTTTACAGTAGGTCGCACTAAGTGTGGCTATAAATGTGTTTACATAAAATTTAAGCACATATTTGGGAATATTGCATATTGGATTAAAAGTGTAATTTTTTAAAAATTCAATTGTTTTCCCAAATGTTAGATCCGTGTCCCGCTGCAGGATGGGCGACGTAGCAAGTCCATTGAAGAGCGGGAGGAAGAGTATCAGCGGGTACGAGATCGGATATTTGCCCGAGAAGTAAGTATTGAACCTGGTCAGGGCAACAAAAACTCGGAAGGACATGTTAACATGAAATCACACTCCAGCTCCCTTTACCATAGAGAAATCAGTATTTCTTAATTAGACAAGAATGTAAAATGTTTGTTTAATAACTGGTGCAGTGAAACATGGTAACATTCATAATCCAAGTCAGTGGTTCCCAATGTGTTTTGCTGACACAAGGTGCATGTCCATGAGTTGTGAGCAAATCATTCAAAGCATGATTTTTACCTTCTCAGGCCCTGTCTGCATGTTAGAGTTGGCTACTGTTCATATTTGTACAGATACCTGCACTAGCTTTGGCACCTGGAATTTGGTAGGCCTACCTGTAACCAACAGCTGCACGGGTGAAGTCGTAGATTAAAACAATTCTGCACCTGCGTATTTGTGTGTCTGTTTCTGCTCATCCACTAGTGATACTAGGCTGTTCCTAAATTATTTTTAGAAAAGAAATAACAAAAGAGGCTAAAAATTTTGCGGTAGATTGGTGCTGCAGCTTTGGAGCTCTGTGAATGGTTTACCCATCCCCCGGTTTTGGGGCGCTTCTTGCCTCGGCGGCTCCATCGATGGCCAACAACAGCTTCCACACTACAGGACACTTAACACGCCTCCTGTCTAAACCCGGCATTCTCCCCCAGATGTGCTCGCAGGTCCTGACATTTGGCACAAATTGATTTAACCAGAATCAGTACCGAGTTCAGAGTTCAGTACCCAATCCTACT
>NW_024625200.1:0-1992 GCF_008729295.1 Plectropomus leopardus
AGCCCAGTAAATATTTTTCCTGCATTTCCTACGGTCTCTTCGACCTTCCCCGTTGTCCTCCATTAGTTTACTTTCCTCGCTGCTCTCTTCATTATGCTTTTCTGTCACTGTGCTCCCCTGTGACTCTAAACCACCTTCACTGACCTCAGAATAATTCCTGCTCATTTACTCCGGCCACATGGAAAAAAGGACGAGTCAGTTCAAATCCATGTGATGGTTCACACTGGCCTGTATGTTGAGCTTGTTTCCACTTTCGTGATAAAAAAAAGGACTCAGATCCACTTGAAAACATTGCTCCGGAGGGGGTTTGTATTACAGGAGGAGCAGCAAGTTCACAGGAAAACACAAGGTAATTGCAGCTGCATCATTACTGAGGTGGAAAGGAAAAATTACCCACTTACGTGCTTAAAATCACTGACCAGCCCAGGTTATGTTAAAAAATCACCACACTCCCTCTGCAGAAATGAATACAGTCTGAATGAGGCCTTAGCTTCTTCTGCTCTACATCCTGAGTTTAACTGTAATTGAACTTTGCAAATTAGACTTCTTACAATTAGAGATTCTCAAAAACCATTTCTTTATTTAATAAAATCTTTGAAATAAATAATAGTTCCTTAAAAACACTGGACATGCTGCTATGGTACAATGCAACACCAGTGCGACCCTTCAAAACTAAAGCCTTTCACGTTACCTTTTTACTGTGAGACTTCCATTTTGGAAACAGCTAACGTTACGCTATTTAACAGAAATCAGTTTATCTTTGCTGCTCTTAAACTTTGCCAGAGATCGCACAGCACAACAAGCTTTGATGATCAGCACAAACGAGGGAATTGATTTCCAGGAAAACTGCAGTTCTATCTAGATGTGAAATTACTTTAAAGTCATATTAAAATTAAAAACCGTACAGCAACATAAACCAGAAACTGTTGTAAAACATGAATAATATCAAAACCTATATGACATAAAGCAACGTCAACATTTTGCCTGGAGTTCTGCGACTCCGTCTGTGACAACAGTATGCTCAGTGCTCAGGGAATGAGGTGCAATGAATAACCGCACACTACTGTATTCGAGGTATCATATTTAATAGCACAAGAAAATGTTCTACTTTTTAAATGTGGCAGCCTGCCACTTATAAATGACTGTGTGGGAAGTCGGTGGGAAGTTTAGTGACAGCAAATACGGCAAAAAGTTGTTTTTAGAAAAGTAACCATCTGTAGCTCTTACACAGTTTCCATCATGGAGTGGCTGCCTTTTTTTCAACATAAAATAAAAGTTTAACAAAGTACAGCGCTGCTCTGACAGTCGTATTCACAGTGGCACCTTTTGTTACCTGAAGCTGACATTCTTCACGGTGGACTCATCTTTACAAACGCAGAGAAAAACAGACCTTATCATCCCCCCACAGACACACAGCGTCCCCCCCTCAGAATCACAGTATAACATGAAGAGAATAAATCTCCCTGAATGACACCCGGCGCTGTCTGCATGTACGCGTGTTTATGACGGAAAGACAAAAAAGAGAAACAAAGTCGAGAGGTCTCCAAGCACTCGATACTAAATGGACCACACGTAGCACTTTATAGACCATCCATTTTTCAACCTGAGTGGGACAAAGCTCTTTAAAAAGCCTCTCATTCACCCACGCACACTCTCACAGAGCTGCCATGCAAAGCAGCGGCCTGATCATTAGAAACAATTTGGGGTTTCAGTCACCGTCAGGAGAACACACAGTCGAGCAGGTCGAGAACAACAACTCTCTCAGGTGATTTACTGTCTTTTTTAAGTTTTTAGCTTGAATACAACAAACTGCTGCCTATACAGGCTGGGAAAAGAAAAGGAGAATGGGAGGATATAAAGGAAGGAGTCGTCTTTAACCCTTTGAAACCGGGAACGTCATCACTTTCCTTGTGCTGCGGTCAGACGTCTTTGACTTACATTAAAACCTTTGACATCTGAAAAAATTCGTTTGATATTTGTGGAAAATGTGGT
>NW_024625201.1:0-2735 GCF_008729295.1 Plectropomus leopardus
GTTTAGCTTTTTGATCTCATCCTCTTGTTCCATCCTCAAGGCGTCGGCCCGCTCCACCAGGCGCTGTGCACGGTCGCGGGCCTCTATCTCCAGCTCGGTCAGTGCCTTGTTCTCCCTACGGGACAGGTCCGCCTTATAGAGTTGATGTTTCCTTTCCTCTGCAGCTTTCTGCATGAGAGGTATATTCTAAAAAACTGGACTTATTGTCTTATTGTAAATCTGCAAGTTAAAGAAAAATTTTAATTAGATTTTCTTACAATTTCCTCTTCTTTCTTTCTCTGACAAGCCTCCCTCAGGGTCTCCCTTTCCCTCTTGGTGAGAACGCGGGATGCTGAGGTGATCCGCTCAAACTCAGCTGATGGCAGAATGATGGACTCTCCTGAGGGATCCTTCACTGGGATCCTGGCAAGATGACAGGCGGTGGCTTGTTAAATGTGCTTCTTAGGTTTCAATAGTGCTTAATCACTGAAATATAAGCACCTTTCTATGTCTAGAATAGCTTATGGGAACTGATTATAGCGCAAGTCTATACAGTACTTACTCAGCATAGCACCCACATTTAAAATATACTCAACCCTTTAAAACCTGGATTGACATCAGTTTTCTTGTGTTCAGATCATTGTGCAACTTTTCACTAATTTCTTGCAATTTTTTTGTAATTTCTTGTTGAGTTGCTCATTTCCTTCCACCTATGTTTTTGCAAGAAATAAGTCCAGTGTGCTTAGGTTTGTAATGGGTTAATATTATTCTTAAATTAATTGAAGCTACTTAAATGTCCATCTATGAAAGTGTGGATTATACTTTTTATAATGATGCTTGTTTCATACAATCACAGCCAAACTGACAGACAATCTTTGGGGTTTATCAGCCCACCTAAGGTTGCGAATGAGATCTTTGGTGACAATTTGAACAGTGTCTCCTTGGTTCTTCTGGGACTGATTGTTGGCCTTGGCAGCTGAGTTTCCACGTCTGTCAAACTGGGATGCCTGGACAGAGTGAGACATTGCACAAATCCTGTCATATCTTGTGATCTCTCCACCCTTGCACTGCAGCCTACAGCTCTGTTCACTTTCATTCTCTCAAATGAAAAAGAAGTCAACCTCTATGAAATTTAATTTTAAGTTTGTAATAAATATAAACAGTATTTTTTTTTAGATGTTTTCACATCTTGCAAAATGTCCTTACCACAACATTAAAATAACATTCAGTTTATACATTATTTTTAAAAACATTTTTTTAAGACATTTGAATTCATTTTTCCTCAAACTCTGTAATTTTTTAGAATATTGATATAAAAATGTAACACAAAATATGGAATTTCAGTTTTCTCGACTCACAGAAAGTTTTTTAAAATAAATATAAACCAAACTTAAAAAATAACTTTTTATAAAAGATATTCCACTTCTAATCTTCTCTTCTTAAGAGTTAAAATGATTTTTGTGGATAAGTATTATGATAATGACATCATGTTAATGATAATAGTAATAATGTATCCTAACCTCACTGAGGTCCTATAAAATTCACTTGAATAAGTAATATCTATTTGAAACAATTTCATATAAAATACTATATCTTAACTGAATAAGCTAATTTTACATATCTTAAAATTCAGGTTGTTGGACATGAAAAAATGCCCTCTTTATACCCATAAGATGTGTTGTAAATGTAATTAAATCACAATATTTACATTTTTGGTTTAAAGGTGTTTAATAAAGTTGTGTATATATTTATCAAGCATCACTTGACAAATTTGACCATAAATCCAAATTTCATTGCTGGAACTGAGAAATGGCTGCAGTTGCAGACACACCCAAATAGGCTAGCTGTGTAATAGCCAGGTACATTGCTCTTCTATCACACCATAGACATAAACTGAAGATTCTGGGCTCATGGCCACATTAGTAATGCCTGTATGAAGTTAACAAATACATTTAGCAGCACATTTATTGACTACATCATAAAGTGACCTCAGTGACTCACCGGTGTTGTATTTCCAAACAGGGTCTCATCCACCTGGGAGGTGGGGGCTCGCTTACGGTACCGGCGGGTGTCAGAGCTGCTCCTTGAATGCGTTGCACCAGATCCTCGTCTCTACCAAGATTACCATTATCATTAATATACAATTAATATATAGTCAAATAATAAAGTCAAGAGCTAAATTGAGACACCTTTGAAAACAAAGATGTAGCATTTAGCAGCTAACGCTGGCATTTATGAACAGTGGCGTTGCATTATCTTATTATAACCTAACTCACCATGGTCCTCGGTTACTGGTGTCCTCTGCAATAAAAGAATGAGTTAGCAAAAAGTCTGCTGAAAGTCTGATCGTTTGAGCTATTTTTTTTTTTTATTATAAATGTCGCTGGCATAAACCTGATAACTTCGGACTATCCACTGAAAATTTGGGATGGTTTGTTGTCAGTTGCCATTGGTAACGAATGCCTAAGAGGAGGCAGGGCCGGCAGCGTAACATCTTGTTAGGGACTGTTCGTTATTTATGGGAGGGTGGGTGGGAGTTATGGGGTAAAAGTTAGGGGAAGCAAAAAACATTATTAAGCACTGAGGAGGGAGTAATGTTTTTTGATTTGTCTTAAGGGATGGGCATTTAACTAAATTCGCTTGAATAAATAAATTGTCTATCTATCTATCTATTGCATTGTCTGTCCTTTTAAAAGTACCATTTGAAAACCAACAAGTGGGTTTTTTTCATTCTTTTTTATTTTTTAATACCTCCA
>NW_024625202.1:0-3364 GCF_008729295.1 Plectropomus leopardus
CATTAAAATCAAGAAAATGTGCCAGTAGGTGGTGCTATGACTATAGTGCAATATAGTCATAAATCTATCTACTGGTATACATACTTGATTTTATTCATAGTTTTTTTTAGAGAATAATTAGTAAAAAGTACAAGAAAATTACCTGAAAATGAGCAAAATTTAAAAACTAACCAGCTGAACAAACAATCAAATCAAAAATATAATTATTCTCTAAAAAAAACTATGAAAAAATGTATGTATGTATACACATATATATATTTATGACTATATTGAACTATAGTCATAGCACCACCTACTGGCACATTTTCTTGATTTTAATGAGCACGTCTTTACAGGGTGACCACCTTCAGCTCAAAGTTGGTAAGAAAAGCCTTAAGGCCTTAATGATGCCTCCTTGTGAAGATTATAGGTATTCCTAAAACACTGTTGCCATGGTGACGCAGAATTCGCTGCCAAACAGGAAGCTGTCGTAGCTTCACTTTGCATGGACCAATTTGCCCAAAATTTCACACGTTAAATCAGACTGCAGGCCTGAACTCATAAATATGTCAATTACCTGTCATACTCACTGCGCCACCGACTGGCAACAGGAAGTAAGCCTGGTAAAGCAATTATCCTTTGATTTACATTAAATTTTCAGGGTTTGGTAAACAAATGATGTAGCCAAAGTTTCGACATGCACTATCCGACTTTCACAGAACTAAACGACCACGTCAGTCGGAGTGCGGCCAGAGAAGTGCGTGGTCCCGTTCATCGCTGCTTGCAGCTTTAATTTGTTTTTGTTTGTTTGTTTGTTTTTTTTTACTTTTTTTGCTCATTTTCAGGTACTTATCTTGCAACTATTTCTTATTCCATGATTTATTTTTTATTATGTGTTGTTAAGTTGCTCACTGCCTTCTCTGCTGTTTTTTTAAAAAAATCTAATCAATTTGCTCAGCTTTTTAAAGTCCAGTATGACATCCATTTCCTATAACAAGAGGACTCCAAATTAACAAACAAAAAAACCCAACTGGAGCTGAAATCTGTACAGCATTAGTAAGAGAACGGATCTTTTAATTGAACCAAAACACCGTAGGCAACCTGCACTAACATTTTTAAATCACACCAGGAAGTTTCCAGTCATCAATAAAACACAAAAATGCCTTTAACCATATTATCGACAGAGCCAATGAGATTATCGGGGTGAAGCAGATCAAGTGTCTGAGAGACGTGATGGACGGCTCTGAGTAAAGCTCTTTAAGACTGTAACCATCCACTACACCGTCAATTCCTCCAGCTCACCTCCGGCATCTGTTTCTGTCTGCCGCAAAAAAAAAAAAAATCCCTTCAGCAATGTCATCAGAATACTTAAACAGATTTGTCGGTAAATGTGTACAAGTTTGAAAGTCCTTTTTTTGTACACCGTTTCATTTTTAACTGATGATGAAAACGGAGCTGATTATTAAACATTTTTGGATGTCCCCAGGCTTTGTTAGTCCTGAGGAAATGAGGCTAAAATTTAAGGTTTAGCAGGATCAAACTCTCTGCTCTGCTTGTTGAAGTGTAATCGCGCCTCCAGATTGTGAACAACAGGAAAATACATTATTCCAAAAATGATTACCGGCTCTGCTAAACATTCAGTGAATGGAAATTTGTCCTCAATAGTATAAATATAGTTTGATGCATAATATAGAACAACTTAAATTAGGTCTAGACAATTTGCATGTAGGTGTTTAATGCTGAGTATGCCATCAGTCTCTACCTCTGTTTACAAATACAAGGTTTTGTTGGCACAAATACAACGGGAAATGTCCCAACCTCTCGTTAAAAGCAGACAAGTTCATTTCACATAAATGGCCTGCAAAGTCCAGACCCCTTGTTAAAAACAGAAAACAGAAAAACAGATGCATATACTAAAACGTGCAACAACTTAAAGTACATAATAGCAACTGGGAACTAAATAATGAAATATTTACATTTTTACAGTTTTTGACAGTGTTTCCATTTCCCTCTTGTAATTATGACTTTGGAGGGCCAAATGTGCTTGTAACTGGTAAATATGGTTAATACGGTAAATATGATATTTCCGCGGAGCATGCAAAGGCAGCATGAGTCCACTGACTCTGGTCGTTTGGTCATTACGTGGAAGAAAATGAATGAATTGAGGTTTTAAATTGCTGAAATGATCATCTAAGTGAGTTTATTTAGACTCAACTACGGGCCATGGCAGCGTTGCAGTTCATTTGGCAGCAGTCTGTTGATGGTCCTTGTCAGAAAGTGAGAGATATCGTAGCTGGCAGAGACTCATGATTTCTCCGATTTGTAATTAGGCTGTCGTGAATGGGTTCTCCCTCTCTGCTGAGTTCAGTCTGGTTATCTTGGTCATCTTTTTGTCCATTTGGAATACAAATTGTAACCATGTGGCGCATCAAATGTGGGTCATGTGTATTAAACCGCTGTCAGGGGGGATGCACCCAGACATCCATGCACTCTCTGAATTGTGTTGTGGAACACTTTTGGCAAGCGGAAACCGAGAGGCACTGAGCCCCGGTGTATTCCCATGATTCAGAAATTATAATGTATTACAGAGCATCATCGAGAAGTGCTTCGTAAGGGGGTAACAGCTGCAAGGTAAAGGTGGAAAGATTGTTTTTTCCTTTCTTCCCTGCTCATGTGTGAACTGCATTCACATCCAGCCATCTGCTTCTGGGACCGGGGTGCTACGGGGCAGGAGCAGCCACGCTGGTGAGAGGATCCTCCTTATCATTACGGGGATTCTAGAAACTAATTTGAAGCAGAGCTCTACGTGCTCAGTAGATATCTTCATTGTATTCAGGACTGTGCTTTTTCAGAGGATACCGCCGCCAATCTCTCCCACTCTGCTGCGCTTTCACACCGAACCATCTGCTGTAGATCTCGTCGTATGTGAGGCGGGGTGTATATATGAGGCGAGGCGGGAGTGTGAGTGAAGTCGGTGAATGTTAAATGTGTGTTTGGGAGAGCAGGATTGTGTGTTTGTGAGAATAAGGTGTCGGGATTGCTTCTGAGAAGGGCTGCGTCATTGATGATTGTGATATGACAGAAACGTGCCTCTCCTTAAGGCCTCTATGTTCATTATCAACTGCCCATTTCCGTCATTGTTCTGTGTTACAGGCAGGGCCAGGTTCGAAACTTGGTTTTAGGTTGGTAAAACACCCAGATCTATCATGTTCCAAGGCTGACAAATCCTGTATTGAATTTTCTCTCCCCTGCTTTGTTTAATTTACAAGGATCAATGTATTAAACATTCAAGCAGCAGGATTCAGCTGGCACTATATTCATTTATTTAATGTGTTTCATTATTGATCAAAATTAATGAATAGGAAATTAAGAAATAAAATAAAAA
>NW_024625203.1:0-4110 GCF_008729295.1 Plectropomus leopardus
GAACGAAGATCGACCGGTAAATCGAGAGCTTTGCCTTTCGGCTCAGCTCCCTCTTCACCACAACAGACCGGTGCAGAGTCCGCATTACTGCAGACGCTGCACCGATCCGCCTGTCGATGTCCCGCTCCATCCTTCCCTCACTCGTGAACAAGACCCCGAGGTACTTAAACTCCTCCACTTCTGCTTATTTTATTTCCAAATATTCTGACTTTTTTGCTCATAATTTTACAACTTTTTTCTCTGAAGTGATTGCCTTTACTTGATTTATTTTATTTTTTAAAAAATAAGACTTTTTTCTCACAATATTACTATTTTTTTCTCTAAAATGTTTGCCTTTACTTGATTTACTTTGTTTTGAAAAATTAAGATGTTTTTCGCTAAAAGCTTTTTATTTTGAGCGCTAATTGCCTCAAAACCTGAAAATGTTTCGATTATACGGTTTTATTTCGTTGGTAATAGTTGTATAATCACAATATTACACTGGCGGGGGAGCTTTAACCCTTCAGTGATGCTTGCTGACCTCGGCGTTTTGTGCTCCAATGACGTTAAAGCTCATCCTCCGCTGTAATATCGCCTAATGTAGCTTCATGTTCATGTTATCGAATATGAGACTCCGGCGTGAACTGGTCACAGCTCTGACGACGCCTGGACGATCCAGCGGACGTCACGCAACACGCTGCGCGTACGTCAGTAACGCAGGAGAGGAGGTCGATGACAGATGATGACGCAGATGAAGAGCAGATGAGTGAAGAGAAGGAAAAGTTTATCAAGTATTTTTAAATCAAACATGGACAGGCAGGGTCCGAATGAGACGGAGGACCGGTCCGTCTCTACCCGGGACAACTGTCAACGACCACGCCAGTGTCGGCGAGACCGTAGAGGACAAACATGGAAGCAGACGGACAGACGTATGGACAGATGGACAGAGAGTTTTTTTTGTTTCAGAGGATGTCCATCCAGCGCGACAATTTTTGTACTTTTTTCTTTCATTGACAGAATTTTAATACTTTGTCGGTTGTTCTTATAATGGTTTGCTGGCTTACATCACATTTTAGTTTTTAGGTTGTCCAGATTTGAGGGAAATTAAAAACAAACAAAAAAACACTGTAGGCTCTGGGGAAATATTTCTACTATCGCAGCGGCTTTTCACGCTGCTCCGAAAACCAGCATATCTCCAAAAATAAATTCTGTACAGAGTTTATATAACTTCTGTTCAGTTTGTTTGTTTATTTTATGACATAATTTCATCTTTTATCAATTATGATGGTTTATTAACTTGCATAACCCCGTAGCTTTTATGTTGCACAGATTTTACAGATATGAAATACCAAAATATATCAACGTAGGCAGTGGAGAAATACTTGTAGTGCAGGAAACTATCGCAGCACCCGGAGCGTGGGGAAATCATTTGTTCGTGTTTCTACTTTGAAAAATATTTGGGATCAATATGTTTTGTGGGTTTTTTTCAAATTTGATGCAAACAGCTCTGATGTTTGTACATTTTAAAGTGTATTCGTTATTATGTTTTATTGGCTTGTATAACCTTTTAGCTTTTAGGTTGTACAGATCTGAGGGATATGAAATAAAAACACGCCCTGCTCACAACCATGAAAAGAGTTTAAATAACTTCAGTGTTCGGATATTTTTTCAAGTTTCTACATTTCAAAAATCGAAACTTTGACTTTTGGATTTCGACACTGTTATCAGTAAGTATGGTTCACTGATTTTCCGAAGCTGTCAGCTGAGCTCGCGCAGCATCAGTGTTTGTGTCGCAGAGTTCACAGGGTTAAACTCGGCAGTCCCGCGGAGCTAGCTCAGCTAGCCGCCGTTAGCCGCCGTTAGCCGCCGTACTCGCAGGGCTAGCTAGCTGCGGAGCGTCGGCCCTGGACCTGACACGCGCACTCGCCGCGCTCACGGCGGCGTTAGCTGAATAATATTAGTTTCTCACGCTCGCTCTGACGCTCGTTAACGCGACTAACACCGAATAACAAAACGGTATTTGGCACAGCCCGGGCAGCTAGCCCCGAGGCCCACCGGGGCCCGCTAACAGGCTAACGACATCCATTATCGGACGCGGAGCAGCTCGGCTCTGCCGGGGACATTTTCGGTGTCTCTCCGCGGAACTCTGCGACAAACCGGCCGTTTTCTAACAGCTAGGTCCGCATTTAAAGCTCACACTGCGGGCTATAAGCCTCACCTGACCCCCCCAGGCGCCCCGCCGTACAGGAGGTTTATATAAGCGTTGACCCGACGTCCCGTCTGTCGTGATGGACAATTACCGCTGCGGCGCTCTCAGCCTCCCTATAGAGCCCGTAGATCCATTATCGGACAGCTGTTTCGTTTCCTCCCAGCTTGTTGATCAGCGTTTTTTCTGGATTTACTGCACATTTAATCCGCAGCAAACAGCACGCGGAGCAGATTACACTCACCTGCTGCTCGGGAGTTTATAAAACGTGCAAAACCTGCTTGCAAACACACTAAACACGCCACTTTACACAGGCTGTTTAAACGGGCTGTTGAACAGGTATCAAACAGCCACGAAGCTGCACAGAAGTGTCAGCGATGGTGAAATGTGTGTGTTAGCGTGTTTTAGATGTGTGTGTCGGTGTGTTGTCAGTCCGTGTGTCAAACAAAGTGTGTGTTATGGTCAGAAAGTGTTCCGGTTAGAGGAAACCAGCGGGTCAGACGGGGACGTGTCCGATGATGGACGCAGGCCCGTTAGCTCCCCGGTCTCTCCAGACAAAGGCAGCAGCTAGCCCGCGGAGCTAACCCCGGGACGGCTAACAGGCTATCCCGCGTTTCACAAAACCCAGCCCCGGACCCCCCCGACAGAGCCGCCGCCAGCACGGACACTTACCCCGAGAGAAATCCCAGTCCGACCAGCGTTCATGTACACTCCATAGGTCCCGGTAATCCCAGTGAAACCAGTTACAGAGCAGCTCCCGGACTGGTGGATCGAGCAGACCAGTCAACGTGCTCCCGTTCAGTGGACCGCAGCCATCACACGGTCACAGCCCGCAGAAAACCGGAGAGCGGCGGCCAACTCCGACATCCCCGCGTCAGTGGACCGGCCGGGACGGTGCTGGAAGTAATCCCGGGTATTCCATGACTGGCTGTGATATTCCAGGAGTTTCCAGGACAGTGGTATCCCCGTTAACAGACACACAGACAGAAACAGACAGACAGACAGCACAGCGGGCTAATGGCGACCAAGACCCGGAGCACCGGATCGCCGGAGCCGCTGGACCTGGATTCACTGGACCTGGATTCACTGGGAGCGCTGGACCTGGATTCACTGGAAGCGCTGGACCTGGATTCACTGGGAGCGCTGGACCTGGATTCACTGGGAGCGCTGGACCTGGATTCATTGGGAGCGCTGGACCTGGATTCACTGGGAGCGCTGGACCTGGATTCACTGAAAGCACCGGGTTGCCGGAACTGCTGTATCTGGATTGACTGGACCTGGACTCACCGGGGGCACTGGTGGACCCAGGGGGGCAGAAAATAAAAAAGAAAGTCCCATCGCACTGGGCCGACCAAATACTGTCAATCAAATATTTGTATCTAAAAATGTTGGATGTAAGGGATTGTCATTTAGCGGCATTTCATGGTGTTGTGGTGCCGTCACAGTATTTACGTCAGGTCACACGCATGTTTACCTTAATATCTGTATGATATGTTTTTTTTAAATGTCAAAAATATGACAAAAGCAAAAGCAAAACAATTGAAAAAGAACAAAAAATACCAAAAAGTTCTAATGAAAAAAAAATGCTGGTTTAAAATACTCAAAAATACTATAAACTGTCAAAACCTTGAAAAGAAAACATAGGCTTTTTTTTTAAATCACCAAAAATTTGGGAAGAAAAAAAAAACATGACAAACATCCAAAAGAAAAAAAGTTTCTCAAAATCAGCAAAAAATAAACCCCAAAACACAATTAAAGGTAGAAACTGTCCAAAAATGTTAAAAGAAAAAATATCAACAAAAAGTTTTAAAGAAAAGAAAATCAAGAATTTGTTTTAAAGAAAAAAATCGACATTTTTTTTAGTAATCACTGGAAATTTTAAAGGAATAATAAAGCACCTAAAGTTTCTCTAAAAGTCATCACAA
>NW_024625204.1:0-4167 GCF_008729295.1 Plectropomus leopardus
TCCTGCTGTTACCTATTTAACAGTATTCACAAAAATGAACAAACTCATCCAGGAGGATCCAACACAGAGTCATACAGTGGGTTTTAACATGATGTTGCGCGAGAAACAAAAAAAAAAGAGAAAACTAAATTGAGGCGCTTAAAAGGAAGTGAACTGTCCTCTACAGGTCTGGAAAAATGAACCTTAAATAAAACTGAAAACTCAGAGCCGGTGTTTGTCTGCTGTTATGTTCTCAGCACCCAGATTCAAACGTGCGCTTATGAATATTTAATCTTTAAAGTACTCACCACCAAACTGTGCACAACTCCTCAGGAAGGTCACTATAAATCACACTCGCTTGTCGTTCCAATGTCGTCCACTGGGGGGCAGATCGCTTTCTGTCAGTGATGAAGCTCTGCAGTCAAACTTCAGTCGAGCACACACACACTAACACACACACAAGGTTACTCAGAATGACTCTCCGATGCTACAGTTCAGTTTTTCAATTACACCATGCTTATTCCTGCTGAATAACAATTTCAACAGTTCCAAATATTTATTAGTTACATTAAATGATGAAATGCAACTATGCTGCAGATAAATGTGTAATCATGAGTGCCATATATCCGTCTTTCAGTGGGAGCAGAGCGTGCGTGCACATCACAGCCCTTCAGCTTGCAGCGTTGCGCTCTCCCCGGCCAATGCAGCAGTAGATACCTGCAGCAGAGACTGCTTTTTTTTGGTCCTGTAGGTCCTCTTGCAGACACAGGGAGGAGCACAGTCGATACTCACACAGCGGCTTCATGAGTTCTGCTGCTGGATATCTGAATCAGGTGATTTAACGTGCACATTATTTGAAATGTAACTGCTTTGGTTGTTTGAGTGCCCAGAAAAGCCAATCCAAAATTATTCCTGGGCAGAGCAAGACATTTAATCACTGATTAATCTGCAGGACATTTTTCTGTTGAATTATTTGGCTAAATCTGATACAGTTGGACACTTACTCTGTGCCACAAAAGTTAAACGAAGACAACATTTTGATCCTACTTGGATTTTCGTCAGGTCAAAATGTTTGGGAAAAAAAGACGAAAGATATATTGATGAGCTCTGTGGCGGCAGGTGTGGTTAACCATCTGAACCACTCAGGGTAGTAAAACAACTGACAATCAACAACTGAATGAATTACAGAGGAAACACATAGAGGCAGTACAGAGGGGCAGAAAATACAGTGATGTCAAGGCCATATTACAAAGCATTAAACATATCTCAGTCGATAAAACATTAAGATTCTTTACATCAAAATGTAGCTTTATACCAGAATACTTAATATTAAAATTCATCATCAGTCTGTCTGCATTCAAAATATTATTAAATTAAAGTTAACCCTCTGCAGTACTGTGTTGCCTCTAAATAACATACCTATTTTTTGCTGTATACACTCACACGACGCATCCTAAAATCTGGAGAAAAAAGAAACAGATTCACAGAAATAGATAAGAAAAGTTTATTTTTTGAAGTATTTAATGTGTTTGATTTGAAAATGAATTAGCAGCAAATTACTAAAATGCAAATGTTGCATTAAAACATTGTACCATTATGGAATAAAAGCATGACAGTTTTTGGTATTGTGTATTCAGGTTTATAGCATAACAATCATAATAATTTTCTTTTTATCTCTGCAAATAAATCTAGATAAGTTTAATAATTTTGGATATTTGCCCATACAGCACAGTATATAATTTTATTAAGATTCTGACATTTTTTTCTTTTTCTGTTCTTTTTTTATCATCATGGTACAGTGTTGCTTTAAGGTAACGCAACCAAAAGTGTACACTTAAAATATTTTTTGAAAAAGTCCTTAAATTATGTTTACTTTATGTATTTTATGACCAAAAAAAAATTGCATACATTTTTTATTGACTGGCATCATAATGCATACCATAGAGGGTTTAGGAAGAATAAAAGTCACGGGGGTAACACAGACTCTCTGGGATGGCTCGAGCCTCCCCCCTCTGGTTTCAGATCCTCTGGGGGAGTCTCGAGCTCCGGGTGCTGAGGAGGCTCTAGCAGAGGAAGGTGAGTGTGTGTGAATAATGCAGGCAGGCAGCAGATTCAGGAGCTGTGACAATGAGTCAGCAGCAGCACAGATGGGGGGGTAAAGCTCTGCTGAGAGTGTTCCCGGACCAACACACACTCATGCAGATACTGCACTGAGACATAATGGAGGTATCTTTGTGATGATGCATACCTGACAAGAATAGCATCTGTTTATTTTCTACAGCTATAGAAAATAACTCCAGTGTTCGCAGCTGTTTTTTCTGCTCTAGTGGGAAAAAAAAGACTGGGTGCAGAATTTGCCTAAAAGCATGCCGGACTTAATTATTAAGTGCTCTGTGACAGACAGCGTTCCCTAAAACGAATGATTAGTTTATTGATTTGCTTGCTTTGCTGAAACTGCATATTCATGCTCATTATCATAAGGGGAAGGGGAGGACAGGGGAGTGAGGATGAATGATGAAGCAAAACAGGTTAGAGGTAACTGACTGAGACAAATCACATTTTATTTGAACATTGCAAAGAGCTGGGTCAAACAGCTTTAAAGCAATTATTTATGGAATTAAGGCTTTAAATTCCTGCCTGTAAATATGTAAACAAAGTATGCTGAGTATTTGCAGATAAATGTCTACAAACAGTGTTTAAGTACGTCCAGGTGTTTCATTGGGACCAGCAGAAAAAGCCCTGATTTTTCACTCTGTCCTCTGCGGGGGTTCAGACTGTTAAACTGCTGAAATCTCGCTTTCCTTGAGGACTGCAGCTATGAGGGCATGTGGAGAGGGCACAGCAGCTGCAGTGGCTGCTGCTAAGAGTGAGCCGATTGTGCTGAGAGGCACGGATGCATTTTGAGATAATATAATATACATAAAGTGTCATTTATTTGTGGTCATTTTTTTTCTTTTTCAGTGACATTTTGCAGGTTGACCAGAATTCTCAGGTGTGTAGCTATACTTCATTCACACTGGAAATGGAAAGAGGCTTCCTGCCACTACAGATCCATGCTGACACTCCTGAGCACAGATATTACACTAAATACTGCAGCATAAGCTACTATGTCTTCTTAAGGGAGCGCATGAGAATGACTGCTTTGGAGACGGAGACGAAAAACGAGCAAGCCTCATTAATATTTTCTTTACCTTTGCTTTCAACTGCAATACAGCAGCACTGATATCTCCATCAATTAATCTAATTAGACAGCTGACTTTGTGTGTCTCTAAACCCTGTGTTGTTTTTGTTTAAGACATTGGATTGTTAAAGGACTTTACATCTTTTTTTTATGAATATCAACAGCAATGTTAGCAACTCTCTAAGACTGCACACACACACTGGTGCTTTGACCCAGTGCTGCATGCTAACATGCTGATGGGAAGCAGATTAAATGCTGTCCAGCTTTGAGTTTGCATGCTAATTGGTAAATGCAAACTTGTACAGGTGAGAAGATAAAAAATAATATAAGGGGGAAGGAACAAGAATGTTTTTACCACCGGTCATGGCAAACCTTGTTGAGACTTAAAACGAAAAATTTTGACCTCATAGTGGCGCTAGAGGGAGAGTCAGGAAATCTGGGAAATCACAAAAGTCTAAAGGATTCATCATCTGGTGACCACGAATGCCTGAACAACTATACCAATAGTTGTTCGACTTCAATGACGCCGTGAAGTAGCATAGGATCATGGGATTTTTCTTCATTGTTGTTAACCATCCTACCAGCTTGGTGGCTGTCCAAGTTTTTTTTTAGTTTTAGTTTTTTAGGCACATCAGCAATCCATCTCCAAACCATCAAATATCACAGACTGAACCTACATTTTGAGGTTATGTGGTTTTCATATGACAATATTTAAACGAGTACATATATCCTGCCCTGATCTGGCCGCCTGCAGGGGAAACCTGTAGGGACGGCTCTCAGCAGAAAGCACTCCTCCATTTGTCAGCCTCTGACAGGCTCTCTCACCAGGGGAGCTGCCTGCACTGCAAGAAATGACCATTTTGACAAGTTTTGTCATCTCATATTAAGATATTCAAACTAGAGCTGAAACAATTATTCACTTAATTGTAATTATTTTGTAACTTCAGCTTCTACAGTGTGAGAGTGTGCCGCCCTCCATCCTATTAAGAACTTTTTTCTATTGTTCT
>NW_024625205.1:0-2681 GCF_008729295.1 Plectropomus leopardus
ATCGCTGATCACAGGAGCTGCTGGTCGACCGCTGCCTCCATCAGTTATTCTGTTTGTGTAATTGTGTAACGTTTGTGTTTAAGTGTCTGACTGCAAGACATTAGTAGATTTATAAAATTACTATTAAAAAATGAAAATAAAAAAAAGAAATCAAGGTTATGTTTGTAATTATCAAAATTATATGTTTCAAATTATTTCTACAGAATTTTTACGCAATTTTGGAGGTCATTTTTTCTCCTTTTTTGTTTTTTTTACTTTTCCTTCTTTATCCTTTTATTGCCATTTTTCAGGTTATTTTCTTGCACTAATTTTTTGCTTATTTCTGGTGTATTTCTTCTAATGCTGCTTAGTGCCTTCTTCTCATTTGGTTGTAAAGGGTTAAAACATGAACTTTAAAGATGTAGGAAACCTCACGAAGCCTCCCAGCAACAGACTAACTTCTTCTGAGAATACCGTGGTTATATTATACGGATACAGATACCACAAAGTGCAATAAAGTGAGCATAAACTCACTACAGAGCACCATAATATGTAAATTTAATGTGATAAAACACAATTAAGCTCAATGAGGTCAACTTAAGCTCACTACTATGACTTCCACCTGAAATGTCATGGGGATTTTATAGGAGCAAAGGCGTCATAAAGGACTTTAAATGAGCCCATCACAGAGCGGCTCGCACACATTGTAAAGCCCTGTAGGTATATCACAAGAGTATCAGAGGGACTGTGCTGGGCAGACTGGGGCTTGGACGGGGTCCCAGTGGATCTGTGGTATTTCCGCACCTCTTCTCCAGCTTCCTCTGAGAAAAAAGTGCTGTAAAGTTATTAATAGAAGTCTGAACCTGCATCCACGGGGAGCTTTTGATTGTTCTGCAGGGAGATTTGGGCTGAATGGGTGTTTGGTGAAGGACGGTTCGTCTGTAAACAGTCACGAAGCTGCTGTGGACTCTTTGATGCTGTGTTTTAAGCTGCTGGCTGATTGATCATCATAAGGCAAAAAGATCTATATTCTTTTAGAGCAAAGCAGTTTTTCATGTTTTTATCTCCCTGAGAAGATCCCATCATCACACAAAGAGATAAAACAATAAGTCACTTAATAATTAACCCTTTTAAACCTGGGCTTGATTCACTTCAAAGACATGAACAATAGCAATAAGCAACTTAAGGAGACATGACCCAGAAATGAGTAAGTAATTAGCAAAAAGTACAAGAAAATAACCTGAAGATTAGCAAAAAAGTAGAATTACCCCCAAAAACTGCTTATAAATTATGATAATTCTGCAAAAATCATTTAAAATATATATTTATTTTGATTAGAAACATGATTCTCTGGACAGCTTTCCCTAGCTTTTTAAAAATTTGTTTTCAATATCCACTAATTTCTAAGTTTGTAAGACATTTCTTGTTGCTTATTACTTGCAGAGCCTCACTGAAAAAACGAAAATAAATAAATAATAGATAAGAGAAGGAAAATTATTAGAAAATATTCCTAAAAGGGGAAAGTTTCTATGAAACTAACTATAAATGTATATTTTTTTAATTAACATTATAGCACTTTTCAGGTCATTTTCTTGTTTTTTGCTTGTTTCTTAATGAGTGTTTTGCCGTTTTTCTTTTCTATTTTTGCGATTTTTCACTTAATTTTCTTGAAACTTTTTACTTCATTTCCTGCTTTTTTGTTGTTAATTTGTTGTATTGCCTTCCTCTCGTGTTTATCAGAGAATTAAAGCCAAGCTGTTCAGGTTTCGAGGTTTCGCCTGGAGCTCGCTGTGTGCAACATGTTGCATGAATGAAGCAGAAGACTTCTTACCTCTGTGAAGAAATTATCCATCGCCCTCGTTATTTTAATCCCCGGGGATTTACTGTGAGGAAACCGCGCGTCCGGTCAATCCAACTCATGTGTTGTTAGTGTGATTTCCAAAAACTACAAAAAGGAAGCAGATCCGACAGTTTCAGTCCGTCATGTTGCTCCGGAGCGTCTGCAGGATGGAGGTCACTCACTCAGTGTGGAGCTACAGTAGTAAATTTACTCTTTGTTTCATGGGTTAGTCCTCCAGCAGAGAAAACATGAGTCCTTTAAAAAACTTCGGGTCTTCTCCTCCAGGAGCGCACAGTCCTCCGCGCGTCTCCGTGCGTCACTTTGGTCCACAGCGCGGTGAGATTTGGAGGTTGTTTTTGTCAACACTCAGTGTGCACGAGAGAATAAACTGCGAGCCGGTCAAACTTTGGAGAAGCTCTTTCACTCAGTCACTCACTCAGACCCGGTACACAATAATCCTGAAGCTCCACCTCCCCTGCCAGCACCCTCCTCCTCCTCCTCCTCCTCCTCCTCCTCGTGCAGCCCCGCTGCCTCTCGGACTCCTCCTGCTGTCAGTACGCGGAGCCCGGAGCTGGATGACTGACACACACTGGAGGTGATGGTTGCAGGTGTAACTATATGGAAGCAAAAAAGAGACAAATGTATTTAGATATTTAACAGCCATCGAATAATTAACCCTTACGGCCCGCTTTAATATCACACACACTCATATCGATCTGCGCACAAAATGCACTTTTCAAAATAGAAAAAAAATATACATTTATATTCTCTTGTACTTTCACTGAGTTATTTGTTCAACCAACATCACTCCTAAAATCAAATGTTAATCAGTTTTCTGAATTTTAACCCGCTAAACGTTTTT
>NW_024625206.1:0-2940 GCF_008729295.1 Plectropomus leopardus
ATTTTATTATGTTTTCATTTACATTATTGTGGATTACAACATAAAGGACTAACATAAAGTGGGCGTGTCAGTAAAAAGGGGACTCATGGGTACCAACAGAACCCATTTTCATTCAGACATATTGAGGTCAGAGGTCAAGGGACCCCTGTTAAATGGCCATGCAGTTTTCAAATTGCAAAATTTAGCCTAATTTTGGAGCATGCTTTAGCCTCCTACCTGAGAAGCTAGCCCGACATGGACTCATCAGGTCTTCCAGTTTTATACGATACCAGTATCATCACTCTGGCTTGAAAACTCAGCGCAGTACAGCCTCTTAAAGAAGAGACTGTTGGCCAGCAATTAATGCAATTAAATAAATCAATCAAATAAATAAATAAGCCGTTATATACAAACCTTAATCACATCATGATTTCCGAGTTAAAGCTGACGACCCTCGTTAATTAGTATGTTTATCTGGACGAAAGCAGACGGTGACGAGCAGCTGCAGCAACTGCTTAAACTAAAAAAGCATAGTTTGTAGCATAGTGTAAATACACAGTGCTACCATACAAAATAACCAAAATAACAGTAGCAGCTGTAGAGGTTGTTTTCCATCCACTGCAGCTATCGTTACAGCCCTGATCAGCAGACACAAAACTCGATCTTTCCAAAAAAAAAATCAGGAAACCAAAGCTTAAAGAGTTAGCGACCTCCATGTCTAACATATTGGGCTCACGTTTCCTCCTTTGACCTGACAATCCCCAAAATCAAGCTTACTGGGAGAGATAACCAAACTAAACATCAACACATCTAAAAATACAGAACATTACAGTGATCACACACAACAAAACTTTAGTAAATTCAAAGAAACCGCACCAGATCAGTCCAAACAAACTCAAGAGGAGCTCAAACTAATGTCTGAATTACCAACTCTGCAAAGCAGGCGGCTGAAGGTCCCATCATTGTGTCATTTATTCCTCAGCAAATTTGGGTTTAATCAAATACCACAAATAAGGATTTAACAGGGGTCCATGTCTTAGATTTTGCCCTCTTAATAGTAAATACAGCACCTCTCGTAGTAAAACTTAATTCACAAAAAACTAATTAACCCTTTGAATCCGGGCAAACTGACTTGATTTCTTTTAAGAAGAAAGCAATGAGCAACTTAAGAATAAATGACCTGGAAATGTGCAAGAAATCAGCAAAAAGGACAAGAAAATAACCTACAAATTAGCAAAAAAAATCTAAAAATGAAAAAAATAATAACAATAATAATAAACACATTAACAAACAAAAAATGGGAAAGTAAATTTTAAAAAATGAAAAAAAAGAAATGACCAAAAAACTGTTTAAACATTTTAATAATTACAGAAAAAATAAAAAATAGTAAGCTTTTCCCTAGCTTTAATATAAAAACAGTTTTCTAAATGCACTAATTTTTTGCTATTTGTGCTACATCTCTTGCCAAGTCGCTCACTGACATGTTTCCCCCTTTTTTTTGAAAGAAATCAAACCAATCTGCTCAGATATTAAAGGTTTAAACACTTGTGAAAGGCGTCTTAAGGCAGCAAAAGAAAAGTGACGCTGATCCAAGTTTCAAAGGGTAAAAAAAAAGAGCCAAAATAAACAATTCAACTCGATTAAACTTGAGACCAAACAGAACAAAATACAAACTGAAAAAAACTCAACAGCTCAGCACATCTCGGCAACGCCTTTTGGGAAAACATATGGAGCTCCGACTCGGTAGCGAGCCGGCCCGTCGAAGCAAGCGGCACGTCAATCTCCTGAGCTTTGGGAAAAAAAAAAAAAAAAACACAAACCCACGCCGAGTTCTCAAAGACGCTAACCTTGAAATCACTGCCATTATTAGCAGAGTCATTATTAGCATTAGAAAAGCAAATGGGGCTAATAATATTTGCCATTATGGCTAAAAACGCCTATTAATCCCTAATCCGCACCACAATTAAGAGCATGGTTGGGTGTTTTTGTGAGTCGTTCTGCATCTCCTCGCCGGGGAAACGAGACAATTTAACAGCCTCAGAGGCAGAGGGAGGGTGGGAGGGTGAGGTATTAAGGCTCCTGCTCTCCATCTCTATTTTGAAAGCGATCAGCCGGGGTGTTTTTGAGTGACAGGCGTAACAGAGGCAGATTTGACTGGATAGAGACAAGAGGGTGGCGGTGGGGGCGTCGCTCGCCGCGTTGAAGCGCGTTATCTCGCTCAGTACAAGTGCATCAAATCAAACGGGAGAGGGGGTATTATTAAAGCAACCCCCTTTTTTCTCCGCTGTGAACTGTGACTTAATAAGCTATGCCAATTAGGGGAACAAAAATCAGGCATGCCATCGGGGCTGTATCTATCCTTGCCCAAATTTCTCTGCTAATGCGTGAAGCTCGCTGGCAGAGGCGACGGGGCTGCTGCGTTTGTCTGTTTGGCTTCGACGAGGAGAGGAAGAAGAGGTGGAAGGTGGCAGGAAATAAAATAAAACAGGATAAAGCCCACTGATTTTGTGATCATGTCACTAGGAGTTGTTTTTAAAAATCAGATCTTTATTGTTCTCATCGTCCGCGAGTCAATGAATGCATCTACGAACAAGCTCTGTCTGTATGTCCCGTCTCACCACGCAGATCATTCATCGTCCCAAAACTTTTTACCCATCGCCCAAATTACGGACATGTATCCAAATCGAGCGTGATTATGTGACTGCGTTTGATTTAAGAACAGGAATCATTCTTCTGGCTCTTTAAAAACGGACTGTGTGAACTTTTTGGTTTAAAAGTTTGAGAATGAAGCTCATTTTCTTTGATGAATTAAAAGCACCTTTAATGAATAAAAACGTACGTTCAAAATCCTAAAAATGTTTTGGAGACCTGATGGTGACAGGAAGACGTGTTTTTTCTTTACTTTTAATGTTTATAAGTTGGCCACTTTTGTCGCTAAAGCCTGGAAGTATATATTGTGTA
>NW_024625207.1:0-3838 GCF_008729295.1 Plectropomus leopardus
ATTAATGTGAAAAAGGCCAAAAAACTGTTGTTCCTTGATTGGCCCGAAGACAGTGAATCCCCACAGGTCCCCATGTTAAAATGCCCAAGTATATCTGCAGCCTGGTACCAAAAATGGGTTTGGTCTCTACAGCTAATTCATGACTAAGTTCATGACTACTGTACAGGGGGTGGTTTTTTATATGTCTTACCCATTTAAATTATATGACAGCTTAAAGTTATGCATAATGAATGGCATGGCCACTTTGAGTGACGGGCTGTCTGCGAGCCATTGCCTTGGGCTTTCAGCCATATCCACTCCTCCTGTCTTCACCCTCTTGTTTAAATATGGTCACTTCTGGCTCTATAAAATATCTTAAATGTTGATGGCCAAAATGATAAACTCAAGGCTCCAAAATGGAGTTCACAAACCAAAGGGGGACATCATGGTAGCTTAAATTTAACAATAAATAATTTACGCTCTGGTGACAAAGCCATCTAGGGGCTGTAGTAGTTATAATGGTAGCAAAGGAGAAAGTCATTATAGACAATAAAGAGCTTTGTCATGGGGGATTGTTATTTGTTTCCTATAGTCAGCTTTCATTTCTATTAATCATGACCAATCTTGTCCCTTAACTGTAATTGTTTATTCTTGTAACCGTGACAATGACGCTCACCTAACTGTCACGACAAAGCCATTTAAATACAAACTACAACTTCTTTAACCCAAACTATGATCTTTCTATAAACATATCCAAGTTGTTTTTGTGTATAAACCTAACCAAACTTGTGCAGGAGGCAATATGATTGCTGCCAAATGTATTTACCTTTTCATTTTTTTTTTGTATTTGAAAGTGTTTTCTAGGGTTGTCATATAGAGTGAAGGCTAAAGCACAGGCTGCCTCATCATTCATTCAGGTTTACAGTCAATGTTCACACCTGGGAGCTGCCAACCACTGCCACTGTTGGCTTGTGAACAGTTACTGAGGATTCGGAGAGCATTACTCATTCCCTTTCCCCAGCCAAACTTTCACAGCTGCTTCAGGAAATCAAACCGGCACCTTCTGATCACAAACTTCCTTTTGTTACCTGCCTGCTTGTTTCATATGCTCTATGATCCTGCTCATGTTTGAACCTGTGACTTTATGAAAACAGGCTGTGGGCTGAGTACTGGTGCACTGTGGTAACACGTGTCCACTTACAGCATGTCAGCAGAAGCTTCACTGTAGACTTCAATATTTTATTGGCATGTCAGCCAATCTGACAGAAATTTGTTTTAGTAGAAATCGGAAAGATGAAAGGGAATATGTTTCAGTCTAGTGGGTCCTTTTAAAGAGTTTTGAAACAGCATGTTTCCTGATCAGAGAAGTACTTTTACTGGTAGCAGAAGCACAGCAGGCTGTCATCACAACAGGATGTTGATTGGCAAATATTGCATACCCTTGGTATGAAGCTGCAGAGCAAGCTTAAGTTTTGATGTGGTTGTTTTAACTTTCTTTCCTTCTACTTTTGCTTTTAGGACAGTCTTATAAAGAAATCTTGGGGAAAGGTGTGTTTTCTTTTTCTTTTTCTGTTTTACAGTTTACTACAAAACTGTGAATTCAGTAACCGTGAGTTAATACTGCAAATGTCCTGGCAGATGTTCAGCCACTGAGACTGAAATATTGCAACAGCACAAGTCATGGCCACTTTCAGGAGATACTTTTTTCTTGTCTGTTGTTACTCTCCTGAACTTTTGTGAAATGAAAATGCATTCTGAAACGCAAATTGTCTCTGCCCAAAAAGATATTTTAATCATGTACTTTTCTAAAACAAAAAGACGGCATAGATGAGAAAGTAATAAAGAGTCCTGGAGCAGGATAGGCATGAGTTACCAAGAGGGGTTGGCATGTGACAAGTGATGAAAAGTGGTATACTTAATTTGTTCTTTCACTACATGAATAAGCTAATGGTGGTGAAAACATATTGTTTGCTTCAGTTTCACAAAGGAGATCAGAGTGATGGGGCAGCTAATTGGTAAGCACTTCTTGTTTGGCTGTACGAATAATTAGGAAAAGCTTGACAGTGATGTTTAGATGGAGGCACATTTCAGTGACACCACCACAAAATAAAACATTTCTGAATATTATAATTATCATGTTTAAAAAAAAAAATCACATATAAACAGCTGTATTGTTCTTATGTCACAGAATGACACTAAAAGCCACTGTGGATGTCAGCTCATATAAACTTTTACAATTTTATGTACCCAAAGTTTTTCAGCAGTGGTGCAGATCATATCAACTTGAGATCTGAGAAAGGAAAATTCAAAATAAGATATCATCTTTGTCTAGCCTATTGCTCCTAGACATGAGCTCGATTTAACCTCAATATGAGATTTGACCATTTTTTCATTTTATTTAAATTCAGCTCATGAGAAGTACCCTCTAGATCTTCAAAGTTCTTTTTCTCTCTCACTGAGCTGATCTTTATTTTTCTGAAATAATCTGCTTGAGATAACAGCAACATCCAGAAGAAAAGTTGATTGGCTTATAAATAGTGACTCAGTGATCAAAATCAAGTCTTTACTCTGCAGAATTTTTCTGCTCTCAGAGTTGAGAAACCTCTGAGAAGCCTACAAGCACAGCGAAATAACTCTGAACTCCGCTGAATTATTTAGGGGAAATAACAATTAAGTAATTTTCAAATAAGAAGCTAATTTATCTCTGATGAGACAGATTATTGTAAACAGCAACATTTTTCTCTAGGAATGAATACCACTATTGTAATGCATCTGTGATGACTGCAGATTGATAAAAGACATCTAAAAGCAAATGGTCATAAAACTTTCATTGTTAATATCAATCAACACTTTATTTGGGCTTTTCTCACATTACTTTCTTGCAAAATGAAACAAAACACTGTCCTTTCTTTTGCCAAGAGCCTTCTGGCATCTGAAACAAGGAGCTTGACTTGTTTGGGAGAGATTGATGTCTGAGTTGCACTATTAAACTGCTGAAAATATTCCACTGTAACACTGCAAAATGTCTTTGTGAAAATGCCATTTGGCACTTGCCTAGTTTCAAGGAAAAAGATAGAGCATGCACAGGTTGCCCCAGCAACACCTGCATCCATAATCCACGATTTGATCCATTGAGTTTTCATTTGTTGTAATGAAAAAGTCTCACATCCGAGAAACAAATGCAATTCAGAAAAGCAAGGCACTCTACTTTGGAACAGCGGGGTCATACCAGTATAGCTGCAGTCTCTCATGAAGAGCCTTTGTTTTCTTGGAAGTCTCACTTTGTAATCATATCCCCCACTTCAATATCTTCCCCCCCATGCACTTGCACAGAAAATACCACCGTCTTATTTATTGGAAGAAAAAAAAAAGAAATCTAACTTTGATTCTGGGTTGAACTTTTTTTTGAACATTTCTGTCTTACATAAATACTACAATGACAGTAATTATGTAGCCATGTAATAGTAGCTGTGTCTGTGGAGCGGTGCAAAAGAAAGAGAAATGAAAGGGTTGGTTCTGATCTTTAGCCATGCTAGCAGCACATTTCTAGGGATAGTCAGTCTACAACTTTGTTCCATGATGAAATATCTCAGCATCTACTGAGTGGATTTTGTTCAGACAGTTATAGTCCCTGGAGGATGAATCCCCACTGACTTTGTTGATCCCCTAAATTTTTCACCATGAAATTGAAATTTCATGTTTTCTTAGTGAAATATTTCAACAACTTTAGCATGGATTATCATTACACCTGGATATCCATGTATCCTAATAATGTTTTTTTAAATCCTGATTTTTCATCGAGCCCCACCAATAGGTCAGAGTTTTCCCCCAATACAGTGAAATATTTCAACAACAAATA
>NW_024625208.1:0-1092 GCF_008729295.1 Plectropomus leopardus
TTGGGTGATTTTCAAAAAAAAAGATTTTGGCTTTTTGTCTCCAAAAAGGTTTTGGTGATTATTATTATTATTATTTAATTTTTTTATTTAAGTTTTTAACAAAAACATGTGATCCTTTCCTTAAAAAATATGTGGCTTTTTTTCCCCTAAATTATTTGGGCTAATTTTAAAGAAATAAAAAGTGTTTTAAAAAAATATGTTTTTAAAAGGTTTTCAAAGGGGAAAATTGCTTTTTTCTGATAAAGGTTTTTGGGTTTTTTTTTCCATTTTGGGGGATTTTTCTGTAAAAATAATTTGGCCTTTTTCCCTTATTGTTGGGGATCTTCTGGAAAAAAATTATTATTATTTCCATTATTTAAGACAAAAATGGTGATTTAATCATATAATACTCTGACTTTTGCATTTTTCACAATGCATAATACTGGGAAAATTTCCTTTTTAAAATAAATTGATATAATGCATATTTTTTGCAAAGGTATTTCTTAATGTGACTGTTAAAGGGTTAATGCTTTTTAAGACTTTTAAAGGGTCTTTAGGAACACTTGCTTTTATTGTTTTTATTTACCATTTGTGGCAATTTTTGGTTTTATTAGCAGTTTCTCTCCTGTATTTTTCCTTTATTTTTTTTACTTTCCGCTCGTCCCGTTTTATCGATTCTGTGACCGTAAACTGTTTTCGGCTCCGTGTTCGTGCAGCTGCAGATCTGTGCGAGAATAAATCGAAGCGTCTGGCGAACCTGGCTGATGCTCGGCAGTTTGGTGAGCAGCATCTGGAAGACGGGCGGAGGCAGAGTCTGCTGCAGCACCTGCAGCAGCTGCTGAGGCTGACCGCACACCGCGATGGCGTTGGTCAGGTGGTCCACGCCTTTCTCGTAGTCTCCTGTGGAGCGAAACACGAGACATGAAGACACGTTTAGAGTCCTCAGAGACCAGAGGACGGACCACAAGAATCAAACCGGGACTTTCAAATCATCAATACAAAGACTTTTCACCAGTTCTTTCAACAGTTCACTGCATCCAAGTCCCGCAGAGACCTGAGTCCCGCAGAGACCTGAGTCCAGCAGAGACCTGAGTCCCGCAGAGACCTGAGTCC
>NW_024625209.1:0-1294 GCF_008729295.1 Plectropomus leopardus
CTCTGAAGGAGCTTTGAGACTTTTACTGTGAAGGGGCTTTAAGACTTACTGTGAAGGAGCTTCGAGACTTTTACTGTGAAGGAGTTTTGGAACTTTTACTTTAAAACAGTTTTAAGATTTTTATTTTGATGCACTGTCAGGACTTTTTATTGTGAAGCAACTTTGTGACTTTTACTGTGAAGCATTTATAGGACTTTTCTTTTGAGGATTTTTTATTTTTAGGACTTTTACTTGAAAAAATTTTATTTGGAAGACTTTTATTGTGGAGCATCGTTAGGGTTTTTACTGTGAAGGAGCTTTAAGACTTTTACTGTGAAGCAGCTTTAAGATTTTAATTGTGAAGCAGCTTAAAGACAAACATAATGTTAACCTGATTTTCTGACTCGGTGCTCCATAAGAACCAGTAAACTCCATATAACTTCATTTAACATTTAATATACAACACAAATAACACACATTTATACTGTTTTTATAAAATTAACAGCATTAATAAACTTTAACTGCCTTAAAACTTCAGATTTGATCTTGTTAACATCCTAAAATTAGATTTTTCTTTTATATTTAAATTGATTTTTTTTATGTTGACAGTATTTTGGGTGTGTTTAGCTCTATTTTTGTTAATGTTGTGTGTTTTAAACGTATTTATTCTCCTTAACTGTGATTTTAAAACACAACTTCAGATTTAAATCATGATAATTTAACTCAATGTGGCAATTTTGTCCATCCCTAATTTCTTTAAAGCTCTAACCACACTGAATTTAGAGTTTTTGGTATGAAATACATATATGATATAATCATATAATGACGTATTAGATATCAACACAAACTAAAACGCATCATAATAAATCTGTTATTTTGTGCTTCGCCTGTAGTTAAAGCTCTTGGCCACGAGGGGGAGACGTCACATCAGGAAAAAACGTGTCAAAACAGCTGCAAACACGAGCACGTGACTGACTGTCAAACATGTAAATATATTAAATATATTAATGTTATTTTAGTGGTAATACTCAGAGCTGCAAAGTAGCTGAACACATTTACTTCGATTTTTAGTTACTTTTCAGATTGAAATGGGAATCAGAAACACTTCACTGATCCTCAGGTGGAAACAGAGACACGTTACTTCAGCTCTGATGTGAAAAACAGAGAAGAAAAAAAAATATGAAAGTAAGAAGTGATTAAAAATAAGAATATGTGCATTGTGCTTCTGTTTTCACACCTAAAATACATGCTGCAAAAACAACACACAAACAAACACATGTAGATATTTATAAATATGTATGTACTGGTGTGAAAA
>NW_024625210.1:0-2701 GCF_008729295.1 Plectropomus leopardus
TTCAGTATTTGTGACAACGATTGAGAAAATGTGGATTAATTGATTTGTTAGTTGCAGCCCTTCAATAATTGGAATTATGTTTTGATTGATATTGCTACTAATGAAAATGAATTGTAATGTTTTTTTTTGTCATCAATATAAAAGTAGTTGACAGATTTTGTGAAAGAGATTTGTCCAGCAAGTATGACAGCATTTAATTTAATAAGTAACAAGCTTAAATAGGTTATAAAAAGTCTGTGGTGTCGTTTAATTTTCAAGTTAAATTTGCAAATATGACAAAGAAGGTCCATTTCTTATTTTATTGTTATTATGGCAATGTTATGGTTAGAAGAGTACTGAAAATGATTGGCACTGCATTTTTATTTTGATTCTTTCATCACTGATGTATTTAAAAAAAACCTGGATTTTTCAATCGTATCACATGTGCACACAAATGGAAAATGAAAATTTCATTTGATTACAAGGTTTAATTTAATATTAGCAGCTATAGACTTCCATGCAAGTGTGTAGAACTGTCTTAGGCTTTTTGTATTGCACCAGATATCTATTAACAATTTGATTCAATCTCTAGTTTGCTTATCAGGAGCTTTTATTGCAGTGATATTAACGCTGAGAATCCCTTGTAAGAAAAGCTATTTTTATATGTGCAACCAACACACAGAACAAGTGCTGGATCACTGTAGCTGAAAAAAATCTGCCCTGCTTCCTTAAATAAGGGGGAAGGTCCTCACTGCTAGCTGTGGTGTAAATTTAATTTGGAAGAATAAAAGGAAGGAAGTATCTGCTGTGAACTATTACTGTACATCTGATTTATAGCCACTTTGAACCCAACACTACACTGAGGTGAAGTGTTTCCACTGGCTAAATAAATATGCTCTTTTATTAGATTGTCTGTTTGTTCTTGATTTTCTACAGGAAATTAAGGAAATGCATGTATAGCATGTTAATTATGCTGGGATTACCTTTTCACTACTAGAACCAGCACAGAGTACAGAGGCAGAACACAAAATGTTCCCAGCCAAAGAGGAGGCCTGACAGTACAGCAGTTTAAAGGAACACACTGTTGGTTTGCACATTGCAGAAAGTGTTTTCAAGGAGAAATAAACTGTGGATGTGTGTCCCACCCTCTGTCAGCCAGTTGTTTCCATTCTTTACAGTGTGCTGAAGAAACTACTTGCAGACACTTGAGTTAAATAAACTAACATGATGGACATCATGTCTGCTGGAAGCCTCTGAAACCTGAGGAGACTGATTATTTTCAAACACATGGGATAAAGACAATGAGCAATGAAAGAAGAAATTACCCAAAAATTAGCAAATAATTTGTAAAAATTAAAGGAAAATGACCTAATAGTTAAAAAAAAAAAAGGAAAAGGAATGTAAAGATAATGCCAAACAAGACTTGCTTAAGCCTTTGAAGCCTGAATCAACATCCCATTTTTGTACTGCATGTAGGCCGTCTTACAAAATTATTTCAACATCTAAAATCTGATGCAATTGGTTTGATGCCTTTGATAACATGGGGAAAAGGCAATGAGCAACTTCACAAGAAATGTTTTGCAAATTGCAAGAAATAAGCATATTTAGATTTATTTTTTATAATGGGTAGGTAAAAATGGCCAGAAAACTATAATTATAAATATCATAATTACAGTTTGTATATGTTTAAATTATGTTACGTTATGTACTTCTGTCAGGTAATTCCCATTTTCTCCATCTTTCTTTAATTTTTGCCCATTTTCAGATTTTCTTGGAACTTCGTAATGACTTCATGCTCAGTTTTGGGTCATTTCTTGTCAAGTTGCTCATCGCCTTTTTCTCATGTTTTTGAAAAGGTAAACACGCCAATTTGCTCAGGTTTTAAAGGATTAAAAAGTAGCAATCATTCTAATTTTAAATATGTAATTATGATTATTATACACATATTTTTTTCCATAGCTTTTTATCCTTCTCCCCAGTCATTTTTTTCTAGCTTTTTAAAAATAATTTTCTAAAACTAACAATTTCTTGCAATTCACAGGCAAAACTCCTCTGTATCTCCACTCACTACTCATAATCTCCAACAGTAAGCTTAGCCGCACCTCCTATGGCTGTCACTCAGTCCAGGTGCAGAGACTGAAACAAGTTGCAGAGAGGGTAAACATAATTCAGTTGCCTTCCTTAAATAACTCTTTGCATGCAACAGTTTGTGATCACTGCACACGTTTTTGAGTTTGCCTCTCTGGACCACTGCACATAGAACAGACGGTCATTGTAGACAGTTTACTATATATAACAACACTTTGGAACGTATGAGCTTTGTCTGTTGTAGTTTATTGTACCAACTGTATGTTTTTTACCCATTTAGAACCCCACTATGTTTTAAACATAAAAACAATATTGCAATTGTGTATTTCTACTCTAAACACACACAAATATTAGCAGAACATGTTTTCATCAGCTCATATAATTGTTATTTTACCTGTCCAATCTAACGGATGAAGAATCTGAACATAGAAATCTCCTAATCTCCTAATAGCAAAAGTGATAATAATGGTTGTAACAGACCAGTAATCCAGCCTCGATCAGGCTGACGAGGGACATCACCATATCTTTAAAAAAAAAGTATTTATGCTCTACTGTCACTTCTAACCCATTTTACCCATGAAATACAAGATATTTTCTTTAACTGTGATATCCTTAAGGACCATATATATATGTG
>NW_024625211.1:0-1068 GCF_008729295.1 Plectropomus leopardus
TAAAATGGAAAAAAATGGACACTGACAGAAACAAAAGAAAACAAACAAAAATTAATTTATATATCACATCTGTGGGGGGAGGGAAGGCACGAGGGAAACGGAACGCGCCCCCACGCTCTGGCGGTGTCTCTCTTTAAATCCTCCGTGCGGAAACAACATCCTCCTCCCCGGTTAGCGCCCGCTGGCTGTCATTCGTCCAAGGCGAGCCAGCCGGTGCGATCGTGGCGCTGGCGGAGTGGAGCAGCGAGAGCCGCATGTAAATGAACACCTCCACCTCCGCGCTGCTGTCACCTGAGGATCCAGAGGACCGTCCCGTCCCCCCCTCACAGCGGCGGCGAGCTGACCTCAAACGTCTCGCGTGGAGATTAAAAGAAAGACAAAAAAAGAGGTTAAACTGCACTACTTTGGCCGCTAATCGCTGCCGTGTGGCGCCGCCGTTTCTCGCTACAACACGGTGAGTGATCCGCGAGTTTTGTGGTTGTAACGTGGAGCGCTGTTGGCGGGTTGGATCACCTGAGCTGCCCGCTGGAGGGTGAACCCAGCCGGGCGTGCAGCTGCGGTGACAGGCGGGATAAATGTGCGACTTCTAATACTTCCCAAAAGCGCACCCTTGGAGGAAGTCTTATATCAATAATTGTGATGATGTAGTGTTGCGGAGTTGGTGTGTATCACCAGTGGATATGCTCTTACATCATGCTGAAAATTAAGTGAATTAACTCATTTTTGCACGTAGACAGCCGTGCGTTTCAGGGCGCAGCCAGGTCAGGTAGGGTGCATGCAATCAATTAAGCAGTTTTGTAATTGATAGTCCACATGACAGTCTTTATCCAGGCTCTGTCATCACCATCACCATCACGCATGTCCGTGGCTGTGGCTCTGCATGAATGATAACAGGGGGAGAGCCTCGCAGATGCAGAGAGAGAGAGAGAGAGAGAGAGAGAGAGGGAGAGAGATGATGTGTCAGTCCTTGAACCTCAAACCTCCCACAGCAGCCTGGCAGCCTGAGGGGGATCTGGATCCACTCCCGCTGCACATCCAGCTGACTGATAAGCATCTTGCTTGTTCCAT
>NW_024625212.1:0-3014 GCF_008729295.1 Plectropomus leopardus
GTAAAAATGTCCAGAAAACTAGGCTATATACATACATACATACATGTATATGTATGTATGTATGCAATAATCATAATTATAATATTGATATATTATATATTTTGTTTCCTTTTCTTTTTTTGTGCTAATTTACAAATAATTTTCTTTTACTTTTTTTTTTACACCAATTTATTTCAAATGTTTTAGTAATTTCTTTTTACATTCTTCATTGCCTTCTTCTTGTGTTTTTAGATGAAATCAAGCAAATTTTCTCGGGTTTCAAAGAGTTAAGGAGATTAAAGGAGATTAGTTGAACATTATGTATAAGACAGATCAACAAATAATTGGTTATAATGAGGCATGGATGTAAAACCTCTTATTATTTACATGCTCCAAAGACTACATTAAAAATAACATCTATCAAACAAACAAACACACACACAAACAAAAAACGTGTAGCATAAACAGACGGACGACTTGGCAAATGTCGATTTTTATAGGCCTTTTATGCAATTCACCAAGCAGGATAATGAAATGTATCATCAAATTCAATAAATTAAAACTGCTTTCAAAATAAACAATATGATCTTTATCGTTGATGTTCATTTCTAAAATATATTTTCCCCGGACGACGTCATCACACAGTCGGCCAGTTAAGGGTAAATTCATTTAAACTCTCAAATGAAAACTGCTAAGTAACGTTAACGGTATTTTCGGGTAGATTCTCCCTTAACATAAACTGACGCAGGAAATCAGCAGGCGATCCGAGCCGTGCATTCTCCATCCATCACCACCAGATGTCTCTCTTCACCAAGCCACGGTGAGGACTCCGTGAGTAAAGTCTGTGATAAATACCCGCAGAAACAGGGCTTGGTTCTGTCAGCCTTCATCCACATAAAATCCCAGGCTGCCATTGGAGAGCCCGTTGGCAAGAGCGAACAGGACGCAGACGCAGGAGATATCCCGACGAACGCAGTGTCCATCACTTCATCTGATGTAACCAGACAGCGCATGTTGGAGGCAGTCATTTAAGAAAAGCAACTTCGTTATTTAAAAAAAAAGAGACAAAAGGAGGCGAGAAAATGGGACATACCGCAATACCTATATTGATGGCTGTATTGTCCTACTGCGTGTGGGAAAACGTCGAGGTAAGAGCCAGACAACCTGCAATCATCTGTACAAATGGCGCATTGTAATTTGGCTGTCTGTTTTTATCTGAATATCGATGTGACTTTTGAACATTATGTTATTATAGTTCATGTCGATACGCCACGCATACAGCTGCCCCTATCTCCATATTGCTGACACGCACCCTTATCTAGGGCAGGTTTAATTTGCAAATGCATCCTCGAGCTCCGACCGGTGTGTCAACAAGAGTAATGACACACAAATGTCCCGCGAAAACGCAGTCACAGTGAGGGGATTTTAAATGCAAATGCTGCAATAACATATGACTGGAAGCTGCCATTCAGGGACGTACATATCAGAGGCTTCGTGGAGAGGTGGTTTACAGTGTATTCGGCTCGTTGCGTCAAGTCTGGGCCTGTATCGGACATGGAAAACTGTCACTCAGGCCTTTTTGCTCTGTGGAGGGATGGAGATCAAATCCCATCTCATTGCGTCCCATCTGGCCCTGTCAGAGGGAGAAATCAGCCTGCATCCCTGCGTTTTAGATGAGTGGTGCAGCTTTTGAGCAGGATGGAGTCATGCATATTCAACTGATGTTGTTACATTTGGTCTTCATGACTGGATAGCACTGAATAGATTAGGAAAATGTAAAATAACCAGTGAGTATCAGCTAGATTTGCAGTAGATCTTTTGCATCTATTTCTGCATATGTTGCCTTGAAGATGCGTGCAAGAGGGGGTGACTTTGACTTATCATTGGACACAGAGTGCAACATACTAATGAGAGATATGGGGTCATCCTATTGGCATCTGTCTCTATCAATAGCCAGAGAGGAGAGAGTGAAAGTCTCTTGTAGGAAGGGACAGATCAATGGGCCGCCAGCTGCTCCCGCCTCCCGCCTGTCTCATCACGACTCACAGCAGACACACAGTTTGATGGACTCTGCCTTTATTTCTCAATAACTCTTCAGGCACCCATCATCTCTGTAATAAACCCCGAGGCGTGCTGGATGGAGCGTTTGTGTGTAGGGTGGTGTTTGGAGGTGAGCGTAGAGGGGAGGAGGGAGGATGAGTCATGATGTCCCAGCCAGAGCCAGGTCAAACGTACTTTTCCACCTGGAAGCGAGGAGCGAACCAAGCTGCAGTGTCTGAGATGTTGAAATATGGAGCACTGTTGGTTCTGAGAAGTTCCTAAGAGGATTTGAGAGATGTTTATTTATTAGCCATCTTCCACAGTGAGTCTGTAACAGTCATAAAGCCTCTCCTTTCACTCTGAAATAATTTCACTTCTCTAAGAGCCTTAGCGGGATTACTGCTATGCTGAGGAACAGGCTTTAGCTCCATACAAGGAGACCTGCCCATGAAGGTTTACACTGAAGATTATGCTGTGAGAGGGTTGGCTGGCTGGATTACACTGTGGTATTAGTCCTAATAAACTGTCAGCTTCCCTTAATTTACTCAACTTTCATTCAGCTGAAATGTGGAAATTGGATAATTTTGTTTTGATCTCTCTTTTATAGTGTGGTATTCATATTTATCAGTGCACTGGGATAATCGCAGTGTAATCAAATTACACTTCTAGATTGTGTCCTGGATTATTAAAGACCCTTTTTAGCAGAAATTCAACTTCTTCCTGTGTTCTGACTGGACAGACACATTGATGCCAGGTTGTCATATACATGTCGGGTCCAGTGAGGCCTTCCCAGGTGACTCAGCTGCAATAGCACTCACTGTACCTGTCGCAGCACCCACAGCATTTAGCTAATTTAACAGTTCTCATACAAACTGTGATTCATGAAAAGACGACAAACGTCCACCTCTATGGGCAGCATGTAAACTTCTACATCATGGAGTCTGACATACATGGAGCTTGGAGAAATTTGAATTGGATTAAAGGTGTTGGGTTTT
>NW_024625213.1:0-3211 GCF_008729295.1 Plectropomus leopardus
TATTGTTATTATTATTATTATTACTATTATTATTTTTGACTTTGTCATAGATTTCCTCACCTGCCTGTTTGTAACTTTGCAGTCGACCACCAGAGCAGCATGGGAGGACTTTTTATCAGCGATTCTGTCCACTGACACTGCTGCGCTGCGGGACAGTAGAAGTGCGGCGGTGTTTGCGTGTTTCTGTGTTTGCGTGTTTCTGTGTTTGCGTGTTTCTGTCTCCGCTCGCCGTGAGCAGACGTGACGTGTTACTGGCCGCGAGAGATGGCGCTCCAAAATCAAGCGGTTTGGATTGTGTGACATTATTTGTTAGAAACTTGAAGCAAATGCATAAATTATCTAGATTTCATCTATAAAAACAGTTTTGTGACACGTTTTTTATTCGTGCGGGAATTTCTTCATACGGAGATATAAAACGAAATTTAAAAAAGGCCGCTGAGACGTTTCAGTGGTAAAGTTAATGCAGAGAGGATGTCGGAGGAGCGCTCCCCCGCACCGACTGCTCGTGATTCGCTGCATCTGACGGCTCTGATTCGGGAGGATTTCTGTCACGCTGCAGCGGACTCGTCATCGGTTAAAAGCTGAATATTACGCGCAATATAAAGATCGTCAGGCTGATTTGGGATCCCTGCTCGGCTCTTGACTCGTTTTTTAACATTTCGACAAATGAATCTTGAGTGTGAACGCCGAATTAAACACCTGATGCTGCTGCGATTGAACGTCGAGGAAGAAAGAGCTGTTTCAGCGTAAACCTGCACAACTTCAGAGGCTGAAAACGTCCCGGAAACAGACGCGCTGTTTTTCCGCGCGCTGTGTTCGCTGACTCAGGTGCGTCAGCAAGGCAGGTAAAAAAAGCTCTGCGGCCGCACGGTGCATATAATTTAGGTGTAGTCGGTTTCATCAGCGAGGTGAAATATTGATCAGCTGTTTTCAGCTCCTTCACTTTTGCTTTTTATGTTTTCAGAAATTCAGCCGAACGAGTCGAGCCGTTTCCTGTTCGTTTCCACTGTGTCCGAACTGAATGTACGTTTTCTGTTTTCTGAGGCTCAGAGATTTTCTGCGTCTGCAGATGATTCAGTTTTCCAGAAATAGACTTATTATCACGTCTCTTCAGACGGGGACGAGCTTCAGACGTCAAGATGTCCATTATTTCTATTAAATATGAAAGCCGCTGTTAGAAAAAGCTTTTATGTTTGAGCTGAAATCATCACATGTTGCGTCTCCTGAATTAAAACAACCTTTCTGCTCTCTGAGGAGACACGCTGAATCTTTACCTCCAGATTTTTCACTTTCTCATTTAAAACGACAGAAAACACAAACTGTCATATTCTCGGACCCGATGAACGAAATACTCCACGAGTCTCTGAGCAGAGACATGAGCGGTGAGAAGTTTTACGTCCTCTGATGTCCAGTGGACAGACTCAGTCTGAACCTGCGGGGCATGAAATGTCCTCAGCCGAGGACAAGAACGTCCCTCAGCCGAGGACAAGAACGTCCCTCAGCCGAGGAGGGACACCTCAGACGTTACAAACTTTTCCGCCGTGAAGATTTCGTCTCTTTTTGTTCCGTCTTTTGTCTCTGGTGGTTTGTGTCCAGCAGTTTCACGCTGCTGTTAGATTTCAGAAATGTTTTCTTGGGTTAGAGTTTCAGTCAGCTGCTTTCGGCGGGACGGCGGGGCTTGAGTTAATTTAATTTTTAGGGAGATTCTGTCTGTGTGAATTCTGTCTGAAATTGCACTCGAAATAAAGTTTTGTCACATTTGGTTTAAACGACTGAAACGTGCCTTTTGTTGTTTTCTCCGCTCTGTTTTAGGAATTTTTAACAGAGTTCGTACAGTCATGAAAAACCTGGAAAAGGCATGGAATTTGAAAATAGCAATTTCCAGGCCTGGGAAAGTTTTTGAAAACTAAACATACCTTGAAAGTTTTGGAAAATCATAAAGTTTAGTTTCACAAACCTGAATTAAAACACATGATGCGTCCGACGATTGAAACGTGGAAATCCAACAATAATTTCACATTTTACTGTTTCTGTCTGGGATAAACGGTGTCACTTTTTTACTTTAAAGATCATCAAAAATAAAATTTTAAATAAAAATGTTCAGTTCTTAACATTTTAATTTCTTTTATTGAAAAATAATTTTAAAATGTATATCTGCAAAAAAAGAACTGCTCAGAAGTACTGATGGTTGTTTCAGTTCATTCTGCGGAATAATATATTTGACATTATTGGACTTTAAGATTTGATGCGTTTTATTCATTATTTTAACTCTTTGAAGTCTGGAGCGACGCCTCTTCACAAGTGTCCAAATCCTTGAACTCAAAAAGCAAACTGGTGCGATTTATTTGAAAAACTTGGGGAAACATGAGCAGTGAGAAATGTGGTAAGATTGAGAAAACATTTTTTGAAACGCTAGGAAAAAAATCAAATATATATATATATTTGTAATTCTAATTAGTACACATTTAAAATACGTCACAGAACTGTTTTATTTTTTAAGAACTTTACACAGGTCATTTCCTTTTTTTAAACTATCTTTTTGCTTTATTTTTCAGATAATTTTCTTGTACTTTTACAAATTTCTTGAAAATTTTTGGGTTATTTCTTCTTCATTGCTCATTACTTCTTAAATTTATTTATGTCTCATTTTATTTCATTTTTTTAAAATATATTTTCATACTAATACTTTTGTCCATGAGTGAGAGTTTGAATGCAGGACTTTCACTTATAATCTAATTTTTCTACTTAATAAAGGATCTGAACACTAAAGTTCTCACAGGTTTTTTTACTTAACTTCATTCTTATTGTTTGTTTGTTTTTTCTTCTTAAATCAGTTTAGTTTTAGTTGGTTTCCAGTTTGACTTGTGTGAAGATATTTAGTTCTTGTTAACTTTTTATTAATTGCAGCATTAGTTTAAGGTTGTTATTGTAATGTGAGGGGAACTTTTTAAGAGCAACATTTGCGAAATTCAGAATTTTTTTTTTACAATACAAACAAGTCTAAAGTCTGGTTATTGTTTTTAGTAACAGAAATGTTTCTGTTGTTTTTTTCACAGCCAGTTTAAGTTTTTACTTTAATTTTAACTCGAATATAATTCATCCACCAGCCAACACCAATATGATCAAACTGTCGGCGGTTTGTTTTTGTCTGTGTTGTCGTTATATATATATATATAAATATATATATATAGATATATATATATATATATAT
>NW_024625214.1:0-1131 GCF_008729295.1 Plectropomus leopardus
CACACACACACACACACACACACACACACACACACACACACACACACACACGTCTCATTAAACAAAGCAGAGCAGGTTGAGAGTCTGCTGCGTCTGTCGGTGATGACGGAGCCGCCTGCTGTTTGTTTTAGAGTCTCAAAGTCATGATCACGCCTGCAGGAGGAAACCTCGGCGATCACAGCACCACGACTCACTCAGCAGCTCCCATTTTAACCCTCCGGGCCTCAAAGTTTCACTGCAAACTGAGCTGAGCGGCTGAACACTGAGATTCACTCACGGCCGTCAGCGGGATGAACGCAGCGTGAACGCAGAGATTTCTGTCCTGAACGGGACAAAAACAAAGAGACAGAGCTGATGGATGGTGCATCACTTCAAACCGCCGTCTGCTCGTCTCAGGGGCCAACTCACACACGATACCGCAGGAACCATGTCGTCGATAACACGAACATGCCTTCATCCAGGTGACAACTAAATCTAAATGTTGTCTCCAAAAACCACAAAACACCAAAAACAGCAGCAGACGCAACTACTGAAACTCTCAGAGCTGCAGAGGAAGTGCAACATGTCAGCAAAGTTCAATATGCACCCTTATATATGATCGTTTTTTAGTTATGTAGCTATAGTCATATAGAGTCATGTCATTATAGTTACACAGTTATGTCATTATAGTTATATAGAGTTATGTTGTTATAGTAATGTAGTTATAGTTATGTAGTTATGTCATTATAGTTATGTAGAGTTATGTAGTTATAGTTATGTAGAGTTATGTCGTTTTAGTTATGTAGAGTTATGTAGTTATAGTTATGTAGTTATAGTTATGTAGAGTTATGTAGTTATAGTTATGTAGAGTTATGTCCTTTTAGTTATGTNCACACACACACACACACACACACACACACACACACACACACACACACACACGTCTCATTAAACAAAGCAGAGCAGGTTGAGAGTCTGCTGCGTCTGTCGGTGATGACGGAGCCGCCTGCTGTTTGTTTTAGAGTCTCAAAGTCATGATCACGCCTGCAGGAGGAAACCTCGGCGATCACAGCACCACGACTCACTCAGCAGCTCCCATTTTAACCCTCCGGGCCTCAAAGTTTCACTGCAAACTGAGCTGAGCGGCTGAAC
>NW_024625215.1:0-3224 GCF_008729295.1 Plectropomus leopardus
AGTAATAATATAGCTTTCACCTTGTCTCCCTTTTTTTATTATCATCTTCTAATAAGAAAGTAAAAAAAACAAACAAGGCAATGACTTGGAAAAAGTTCTAAAACTGTAATAATTCTGCAATTACAATATAATTTTATATGTTTATTTTTGATGATTATAAATATAGTTTTTGTTCCCTAGCTTTTTATCTTTTTTCCCCACCTAGATGTTGTTCACTAGCTTTTTAAGAGAAATTTTGTTAATTTACAAATTTCTTGCAATTTGTTGGAACATTTCTCACAAAGTTGTTCATTAAATATAAAAACAAACAAAAGAATAAATAACCTAACATGCAAAAGCATTAACTATATGCACAATGTTTATTCGGAAGACCCCCTGACCACTTTAAATGTCTGAATAAACTGCAGTTATTTTTTTCACAATAATTAATTAATACAAAAATGCATTCCCTTGGTACACTTTTACAATTTTTAATCATGTTGTCAGCCAAAAGTTCAGTAAACCAAATAATTTGTTTAGGGTTTTATTTGCACAAAACAAAAATAAATACAGCAGCAAGTTGTGCATGTGAGATTTATCAAACCCCTGGGGGCTTATAAGGAATCTCACCGCAACAAACATAATAAGCAAATACAAAAGTCATGTCATCAAAAAACCTATAGAAACAAACAAAGGCTGAATAAGCAACATAAATTAAGCATAAACAGGAAATAGATCAAATAATGAAGCAGGAGTGAGTATGTTTGTGTAAGTGTATGAGTGTGTGTGTGTGTGTGTGTGAGTGAGTGAATGCACATGCACAAAGGCATACTTATATTCAGACAACTCTTTCTGATAAAGAGAGAGAGTCAGTTATAGCCTAATATAACCAGATCAGTCATCAGTCAATTTCATTGCTTTCTAGTGTATTCCTCAAATCTCTGTAGACACACAAAGTAAGTAAAATAAATAAGTAGGCAGAGAGAAATAACACATGAATTTTTATTATTTGGTTACTTCTACTATTACCTCTAATTTTAGGAGATGAGTTAGTACGCTGTAATAAAAACAACATTTTATAAGTTGCTATAACAAGATAATATTCAGTCAGGGCCTCAATTTCTCTGATTTCTCCATATGCTTTGAAATAAACTTTTTTTTTAATCAAAGAAAAATTTAAAACTTCCTTATTTTAACATGACTTATGAGTTATAATGTGTTAAGTTTCTATGTCATTATTACATGAATGTACATCAGTATACCAAAAACAAGGTCTTGTAATGATCAAATGATTTGTGGTAACATTTCTTATTTTTTCACGTCATTCTTGAAGAAACAGGTCACCTGTCATCTGGAGAGACTTTTGTGGTGGAGGAATATTTCTGGTCACTTCACACGTCTGCTGTCAACAACAGTCAGCGCTGTCCTGTGTAGCAGCTTCACCTGGTTGAGAGCACCTTGTCAATCAAGGCTGAGAGAGAGGTGAGTTTAACTCCCACACCGTCACGTCCTCAGACACCTCGTCAATCATTTCTGGGACTTGACAGCTCCCAATAAGGAATGTAAAACAGAGGACAGTAATAGTACCTATTCAAAGCACAAAGGGTATAAATGCTTTTCTTTTCTTTGGGTATGACTCATATTTGCTGATATAAAGGTCATGACAAAGCTGTGCTGCCAGCGCCTGGTTGAAGAGCACATAAAGAACAACAAGCCACCAGCTAAGACACAAGCCTCCAAAAACTAAGCTCAGGGAGACGTAGATCAGCAGCTCTGCAAAGTAATGCGGGCACGACACCAGCTCGAACCAGCCTCCCTCTGGCACTCTGTGAGCCAGCGTCTCCACTGTGCCTAAAAGACGCCACAAAAGACAACAAACAGAAAATACATCAGAAAAAAAGTGCACATAACAAGCAATTATATATAAAAGGCAACCAGATGGCGTTTAAAGAGGAAGACAAAAGAGGAACAGAAATAAATGGCGATGATTTACGAGGTGCTGGATTATTATCATGTGTATTATTGAGATTATATTGATATTTCGTTTTTTTTTTAATATTGCAGTTATTGTCAATACCAGTACATCACAACAACCTCAGTGTTAAACAAAAACAGCAGCATAAGCTTACCTGACTTTCCAGTGCGAAGCCTGGCCAGCAGGACCATGCACTGATGCTGCATCAGCGAGGCCCAAATGAAAAGTGCAGCTCCAGCCACATGAAACCAGTCCAGCTGAGAGAGGAGAGATCCAGTCCCTAAAAAGAAAAGCAAATATGTCAAAACTGCAAAGCAGATAGCAAAAAACAGATGTAGAGAGGACTGAGTTCAGTTTAACCTTTTCGCAGACGATCCGAGCAGAGCACCGTCAACCCCAGCACGACGTAATAGCACACGCCGAACACATACTGCACCACGTGTACGGCTCCGTCAGAGAAAACACTGACAAACAGGCACTCCAGCAGCCTCCTGAGGGAGTGGACGCAGAGCAGCAGCTGCACCAGCAGAGTCGACAGCTGTGGGACTACAGACAGTGTGAATATCAATAACAGTGTGAATCAAACAGGAAGACAAACTTTACAGTTTTTATCATTTGTCCGACCAGAAGTTCCATTTTTAAAGCAGTTCACAAACAGGCTGAAACTGAAAGTAGCTGGCCAAAATGACACTTTGTTTGCAAAATGCTCGAACACTAACAAAACTTTAAAAACAAAAGCAAATATTTCAATTAAACAACACAACTTGTGATCAAATTAATAAATTATTTCAATCAGTCATACTCAAACACAATGGACAACAAAATATAAGACACAGCTATCAGTATGAACTGGTTTAATTAGTCTGTGCGATGTGCCAGTGCCATTTGACGATACCTCATATGTCCAAAAAAAGGCAAGAAAGCATATCACAGCATGAACTGTATTCTTTTCTTCAAAGGTGATTTTATTAGGAATTAAAGTTCTGCTGTAGTCTGAACCTGCAATTTATTTTGCAACTTTTTAAGATGCCCTGTTGAAATACAGTTAAAAAAAAGAAAAAAGTTTTCTTCAGAATCAGAAATACTTTATTAAAATTGTGTAAGCTGTGTGTCTTTACAGTTGCTATGATGTAAGCATAGAAGATTAAAGAGGTAGTAATAATTTCAAGTATAAAGTCTAAAAATGCAATATAGAAATATGTGCAATATGCTGCAATATTAATACTAGTATGTAAAAATATTTAAAAATAAAAATATGTAAAAATAAACA
>NW_024625216.1:0-4158 GCF_008729295.1 Plectropomus leopardus
GATTCTTTTATACTCCAGTAGTCTGACAATAAATCAACTTTAAACACTGACCAGGAACAGTGACGTTCAGTTAAAGTAAACACATAATTTAACTCGATGGATGTTTTTTTTTCCTTGCCCTCATTCTCCATGCTCTACCTGAGCCTGTTTTGAAGCTTGTCTAAGTTTCAATATTCATATGTAATATTGAACAGCAACACGGCACCTAGACGTAGTATTAATGAAGTTGCCTTTAACAAAACACATGCAGGTGCACTTTTACTGGATCTGCGCTGTCCCGCTTTTGAGAAGATAAATTCTAGTCAAACTGCCCCTACACATGTATTTTGGGATATAATGAGGAGAGTGTGATCATTTATTTCTTGCTTAAAACTTGAAAAACAAAGTCATCTTTAAGTAAACCTTACATAGCACATCATGTTGTCTTTTTTGCGTCCATCTTACATCCAAGATTGATGGAGATTTCATTCACATCTGTTACCAGTTTTTGGCTGAAAATAGGAACATGAGCACAAAGCTTAAGCAGCATAACACTGTCTGAAAACAAACCCTCATTTCAGGCACATACAAACCTTTGTGCCCTATTCTTATTTTCACTGCACTCTAATATTTCTACACTGTTTGTCCTGTATTGATTCAGCAGAAGAGCCTGGCTGCCTTTACATCCTTGTAAGCTTGTACTTCAGAACTTTAAAGTTGTAAAAACAACTTGACTCACAATGAAGAATTTATGAAGCTGACCATTAAAAAAAACTTTTTGGGTAACTATTTTCCTCTGGCTCTTACCACTTACTATGAATTTTTTTCATAACTATTTTCTTATGCCTTTTACTATTTTCCATGGCACTTGAAACATTTGAGCATTTCTGTACGTAATTAAATCAGAATACAAGAAATAAGGTTTTTGGTTTTTTTCCCATCGTCTTCATGGACTATACCAAACCTCTTATAGTGCATGTGTGCAGTTAGTATAAATACTATTATGAAACCTAGTATTTGCAGTGTCATAGTGTTTATGGCTGCTGTTCTTTACTGTGTTTACATAGTCTTTACAAACCCCTCCCTCTAGTTGATATTCCTCTATCCATACGGGACTTTATGTACATCAAATATTAATGCTGTACCAACAGAAAATGGCCGCTCCAAAAAGGGATGACCTACTTCCCACATTTAGCCCCAAAGGAACTGTCTTTGGAAAAACATGAGAGAGGGATGTTTAGCCAACAGGGCTGCTCTTTTAAGCCTCAGCTGAGCATGGTTTTTAATCGCATCCTGGTTCTGTCTCCTCTTTTTCCTTTAACAGTCCATCCAGATACGTCAGAAGACTGGACATTTGATATCTGAAGTTTTTCATCGGTTTTAGGTGGATGGATTTTGAATAGAGAATCTTAGAAAAAAATGTTTATAGTTTCTAGAAATATTTGTATTAATAGATTTTAATGACCAAATTGCAGACATGGAATCAAGTGTAAACTGCTGATACAAAAAAAACAAAAAAACTGTTATCTCCAGTTGAAAGCTGAGAAATATGCTTAGAGTTTTGAGAATCTCTTTATAGTGTGCAAACATAAACACAGATTTTTGAAAATTAGGACGCAACATGCCTTACCCTAGCAGGGTTTTTTACTCAGCATTAACAAATGAAACTCTAAAAGCTTCACAAGCCCCAAGAAAGGAAATACACAGAAAGGAAAAAAAAGACAACATTATTTGAATCAAAGCCCTGGAAAAGCTGTTTTTATCTTAATGTTGCAGTCACTGACGTCACATAATGGAGTGGGATTTCCTGACTCTGGCACAGCACACTGTGCTGTATTACCTTAGGTATAGGCAAAAGTGCAGAGTTTGGGACGCTCGTGCAGTTATACAGCAGCAGTAGCTTGTAGTGTCAAAAAATGTCAGCAGTAAGTATGTCTCATACCGCCGGTAAAGGGTGCCATGGTTTGTTGTCGTGTGATGCAGAGGCTCACTGACCAAGCATTAGTATATGATGAATTGGGAGTGAGAATGGGGTGCTAGATACCTGAACTATAAAGGATGCCATTTTGAAAAGCCCTCCTTAATCAAGGTTTTATTCTGGGTCAGTAAAGTAAGACCCACACATTGGGAATTATGTGACTGAAAAATGACATTTGGAAATACTTGCTGTATAAGCTTTAATATGCAGGGACATTTTCTCAGTGCAAAGAAAGGCATAATTTCTGGGCTACAGAACAGGTGTATTCAATAGAAAAACAATGGAGCAAATGATGTGACATTGACAGCACTTGGCAGGCAATACATATTTGATAGAGGCAATTAGTAGACAAATAATTACAATATTTTCACAATAAGGATACATTACCATATTCTGTTATTGACGTATCTTAAATGGTGCCCATTTTCACAAAAATATTTTCATACAACAGTTAGTATGATATCTTAGTAGAATGCAAATGCAACATTTTGTACAAATCCAGCAAATTATGTACTGATTGTGAAGTTATGTACTCAACACAAAGTTATAGTTAGGTTTAGGAAAAGAAACATAACAACATACCTTAAAATAACTCAAAGTTCACTTGGTTTTACATAGGACACAATCACTGGTCTCCTGGGGGAAAGTCCTGTGTGTGTTTGACCCATCCACCATGTCAACCTGCCTCCTAATGTGCAGTTTTGCTCTTTATTCTCCCTCTTAACTCCCTCAGTGCATCTGTTACATTATTGCAGCCTTATTGATTATGTGGGTTATATAAGATTTCAGGTGCATTACTTTTCGCAGGTATAAGTAGGTACGAACAGTGCATGAGAACAGCCTTATTTTCAGTAGAAGGACACACAGATGCTAAACTCTGTAAAATAAATCATGACATGGTAAAAACAGATTTTAATTCATAGCCCTGCAGCAAGAAAGAATCACACCCATACCGCTGAATGGCACTTTTGCAGTATAGAGATAAGTGTCTGTAAAGAAGTGTCTGTTCTACAGTTTATTCAATATTGTGTCCATGAAAATACTGAGCCAGGAAGTTATAAAATCATTTTCATGCTGACTGAATCCACCAAGTCCTCATGTAAACACTGCTTTTAGAGTAATAAATTGTTTCAAGAGTCAAAATCAAAATCAAAAAGAAGATTTGGAAGAATAAACAGCAGTTTTGAAATACCAAAGGAGATCAATCATTCATAAAAATGCTGCAGAGCTGTAGGCACTGGACATTTTGGGTAGTTTTCAAATAGATACAACACAAAACTTTACCATTTAACCCCTTCCAGAACAAAAAGCTCAGCCTTAGCCTCTCCAGCTCCCTTCATCTGTTCTTCCTCTATAAGCTGCCATGTGAACAAGTCTGAAATTCAAACTAAATTTCTGCAGGCTATGTTTCAGCCCTAAATTCCAGCCTGTGCTTTTGTACTTTTGGGCACTTAGCACTTCCTTCCCCGAGGCAACATGGTCATCACTCCATTTGGCCAAAAGAACCATATCATCCCCATATAACCCTGCCTAAATTACATTCGTTTCTCCCAGATCTTGCTCTTCCACTGGCTGTCACATACATGCAATATGTAAAAATGGTCTTTATGACTTTTAATTAACACCAACACTTTTGTTGTTGTTGTTTCTGATATGAATCTGCCCTAATTGATCACTATCTTCAGTGTCACACAGAATACAAGTGCAGTGGATTTTGTATGAAAATATAAAGTTTGACAAACAAAACTTAGCTCAGGCTTAGTGAATTCTCTGGACTGTGATGTTTTTAGATTTTTTACTGTTGATCTTCCCCTGACGTGCTCCATGGATTTGTGGGATTGTAAGTATCACATTAATATTCAATAACTTGGTAGTAAAGAAGCTCATAGGAAGAATAAATCCTGTGGAAAAATCCTATTGGCTTAAATACGGTGGTACAGCTTGAGAATTGGTACATGGTCTCATATGTTAGTGATCCCCATGAGATATAAGAAGCTCAGGTGCCCACTGAACACTCAGGTGCATATGTGTGAGCAGACTCTCATAGGTAAACACACAGATCAACAGAAGTAAACAACAGATAATCACAGTGTGGCTTTTTTTTTCATTGCAATCTATATGTAATTATTAGCATTTTATTTTTTAAAAGCAATATAAACTATTAAAAGAACACAAAATTGTTTAATTAGATCAATATATCT
>NW_024625217.1:0-3147 GCF_008729295.1 Plectropomus leopardus
GGTCAATTTTACTAATTTCTTGCTATTTTTTGGGTCATTTGTACTCAAATTTCACATTTTCTTCTGGCCATATTTTTTTTTTTAAGAAATCAAGCCAATTTGTACTGATTTCAAAGGGTTAAGTTGCTGCAGAGGTCAACAAAGTGCCAAAAATTGGTTGCCAATGTCTCAAAATAATATCTGATGGCACCCTGGCAACCAGTGAGCCTCGCCTTTGTACGAAGGAGGCAAAACTTAAATAGAAGTAAAAAAAGGATTTAAGATGTTTCGTGCACAAATGAACTGTGGCGATACTGATATGACATCTGCTGATTTATGGCCCTTAAATGGAGCTCGTTTATTTCCCTGATTAAGGCTGTTTAGACACAGCTGATTATGAAACAGCTCACAATAGGTGATGCTGTTTGGCGCGTACGAGTTCTCCTGTTGAAACCACATCAGTGCATTTGAAGAATTTGCCATATTAACAGTGACAAAAGCGGTGATTTCGTTGGCAAAGGGAGAAGCTAGAAATTGTCTCAAGTCCATGTTTTTTGGAGGCTGGCGTTGAAAAGTAACACAGATGTCGGCGGGCAGTGGCTGCCCTGCGGTGACCCCCGGGACGGGACTTGTTTCAAAAAGAACACAGTTGACAGGCCGGCAGTATCAATGAGCTGACCTCTCTGCAGCCCACGCCAGCAGGTATTTTTCCAATTGTGTGTTTTTTCCTCTTTTCTTCACCTTGCCACAATTTATTCCCGGCGTGTTAGACGCTGTTGAGGTATGAAGTGTGGATTTCAGAGTTACTGGGACTGATGATCAGTGAAATAATGCAACACATTCAGGCAGGGATGTGCTGCATGCGGCACATTTTATGAAGCGTAATGCGCCTCTTGTTAAGTTCCTTCGATCTGTCCATCTATCTGCAGGTTTCACATTTAACTTTAGTAAATTGCAAATGTTACTGAGTGTAAGCAGGCTGTCAAATCAGAGCTAGGGAAGGAATATTACATGTCAACAGCATGAAATCACCTTTACCTGAACAGGCTCTAATAAGCTAATTGACCTTTTCCCATCACTGGCTCTTTCACCGCTGTCTTAAACTGAGAGGAGATGTTGAAGTTTGTTTCTCCTTTTACAGAGTACACATGAAGAACTTTGTTTCTTTACTTAGTTTTTTGAGTTAAATCAGGAGACTTTCTCCCATCTGGGTGTTAAGGCAATTATACTCAACCTATGGCCCCTAGGCCAAACAACAAAACCACTGAAATCATAGAAATATTCTAAAATCTGTGAAACGTCCTAAAATCTGAGAAATGTCCCCAAATCCTAGAAATATCCTGAAATCCTCAAAACCACTAAAATCATAGAAATGTCCTAAAATCCTCAAAACCACTAAAATCATAGAAATGTCGTAAAATCCTAAAAAATATCTATGAAATGCCCTAAAATCCTAGAAACCTACAAAAGTCCTAGTAATGTCCTGAAATTGTCAAAACCACTGAAATCATTGAAATGTCCTAGAAACCTAAAAAAATATCTGAGAAATGTCATAAATTCTTTGAATCATCCTAAAATCCTTGAAATGTCCTCAAATCCTTGAAATGTCCTAAAGTCCAAGAAATGACCTAAAACCCTCAAAATGTCTAAAATCCTAGTAACGTCCTAAAATCCTAAAGACATGCATAAGGCTGCTGTGACCGGCCCCTGGCCTTCTGTCTTTTTGCAAAAGTGGCCCCTTTAAGCAAAGCAAGTTGAGTCTGTGTGTTGAGGTTTCTCGGTCTCTAACCTCCCGTATCAGATGGAAGCACACTTACCTCCTAAAAACTCTCCTTTCTTTGTGTGCCGAGGAGACAGAGGGCAAATGTCTCCTCTCATTTATGTCCTCGGTAATAGCACTGTGGTGCGGGAGAGCATAACATTTATTAAGCTATTTATAAATTGCAGTTGGAATATATACATGTCAGATGGGATTGTGTTCCAGTTGTTGTGCCATGTGTTCCCGCAACATCCCAACAAGGAGGCCACATTATAACCTATAAACATCAAAAATTCCCGCAGTCTCCCACTGCAGTTGTTTCGGGAGATGCATTTGTGACACCCTTTGGTTTGAATTCCAAAGTGTATTTGTTTAATGCTCTTTAAAGCTTGTCTCTGTAAGTATTCACATCTGTCTCTGGATTCTCTGTCCTACACAATCGCGGTGCAAGAAATGTCAGGACGGATCTTGACTCCACCTCCGTCCCTACCCCCTCTAAAACCACTTAGCCATGCTGAAGTGCACTCTGTCCGTAACTAGATATAAAGGCTCTTGTTTTGCTCCATTTGGAGAAGCCGCAGTGTCCAAAGCATTGAGTGTAAAGCGCACATCTCCTTGTATATGTAATTTTCTGTGCAAATATGTGTTTTGTTTACAGAGGGGGGAAAAGGTTCATTGGCAAACCAAGCATGAAGTGGAAAAAATATGATTCTGATGGAGCGTGAGTGGTCAGTTAGAGATGTGTGCTTTCTTCTTCGTCTTGACTATCCTAAGGTCATTTCTTTTATTCTCTTAGCTCCACTTTCTAGCCCTCAAACCCTGTTTTATCTCTTTAATTGCAGTCCTCACGGAGCAGACACATAAGTTAAAGAATTTGGTGTAAACAGAAGAATCGTGCGCTGCAGTTCTGCTTCATATTTGACATCGGTTGTCTGTATGCTGGAGCGATATCTGCGTCTGATGTTTGCCGTCCTCAGGACTGCAGGGCAAGAAGCAGATCTATACTTCGAAAAGTGCTCCAAATTGAATGCCCGAAGCCAGGCTGCTCTACAAGGATGACCGCCGAGACGAATTACAGCCCAATTATCCATTTGCGTTACCATCATATTGACAAATAAAATAACTACATCTGGGGTCAGATTCATAAAACTAAAACTGCATAAAGTCAGATTTATAAAGGTGATGCTGTTTTATAAATCCCAGTCATCATGGCACTGGGTGCACAGGACCGAGCCTCATTTCCACACCTACCTTTGAAACCAGGGTAAATTAGCTAGATTTCTTTGAAAAACATTTTTATTTAAAAAAAGATAAATAATAAAATAAATAAAACAAAAATAACCCTAAAATTTGCAAAAAATGACTAGAAAATCAGCAGAATAAATAAATAAAAAACAAATAAGTGAACA
>NW_024625218.1:0-2713 GCF_008729295.1 Plectropomus leopardus
AATATAAATATAATATATCATATATTATATTTTGACAGATATTGTGATGATTCAAAATGTTACTATAAGTTATTTTCCATTTCATTTTCACTAAAAAAACTACTTGTGGAATAAAAGTTTTCGGGCAGGTCATCCCTGCAGCTCAACAGTACTTCATTTATAATATAACACATTTTATCTTTGTAGTCTAATGTTCACAGTTTCTCAGTGCGTATTTGAGTGCATTTAAGTCAACTTCCCTGCCTGTAAAATATATTCATGCAAATAATGAATAAAGGGAATAACTGAAAAAAAAGTAAGCAAAAATGTCTTCAACCACAGAAGAATAAACTGCATCTGCAGAAAACAACAGCAACGGAATCAACAAATCAGTTTGTGAACTTTAAGAACTTGTGTTTCGAAAAGCTTTTCGAAAAATGTTTTTTTGTGCATGTGTTGTTGTCTTAAATTGCCACATCACTGGGAGGGTCTCAACAGCTCTCCTACACAAATGACCTCCTTTTTCAGAGGAAGACATTGCAAAAGCGCTGGACACACACACACACACACACACACACACACAAACAGAGACACAGAGAAATGTCGCAAAACTAACTGATCCTGATCAGTTTCCTCTTCCTCTGCACACTAAAGATGGTCGACCACTAGAGCAGATGGAGAGATAAATGGAAGACGAGTTGACACATAGGAAAAGAGCAAAAACAGCTCAGGCAAAGATTAAGAGAAAAGAAATCATGTGTAGAAGTAGAGAGAAATAAAAAGACATGAGTGACAGATGCGTCATCTTCCTGATAAAGCTGCATGGTGGGAAGGGGAGGGGGTTTGTTTTTACTGTAACTACAATCCATGAATTATCAGAACTTCAAACTTGCGGTCCAGCTGACTGATGCACAACTGCTGCTGTGGTGTCAAAAGTCAGGAACCAGACAGCTGCGTAGACATGAGGTTTAAGTGACTGATAACTTCTTTTTTCTGATGGACATTGCTTAATTTGTCTGATGAGCATTTCTTGAGGGAAAATTGAAAAAAGAAATGTGTAGTTATTAAAGAAATTTGGTTCAAAAATGAGATTCTCAAGAATATGAAGAATCTGCCGAGTCGCAATTCATTTTTGCTACAATAGTAACGTTTGTTTCTTTCACAATAACGAACCAAAAGTGACTTTACCTCTCCGGCATGGATGGTTTGCAGCCGTTTTGGAATAAAAGCCACTATTTGCAGCTGGAGTTCCCCTTTGAACATCACACATAAAAGGGGTCAGTTTCAATGACTCCCTTCCCCTGCTCATGTTTGGGTGTTTAATCTCTCACTTTCCCTGAAGCGTTGCCTCACTGTACCTATTTATGATAACCGCCCGCTCAATTTGTACAGAAACAATTGCACTGTTACTAGAAGAGCTGAATCATGATCCCTCAGGGCTTTTTTTTCTCAAGCCCTTTTTTATTTCTGTCTCTCCTCTGACTCTTTACAAGAAAAAGAAGAGTCACGGCCACCTGCTGATATGTTAGCGCTGGGCAGCGTGGGCTGTGAGGCTGGTGGTCGAGAGCGAGGGAGGGCTGTCAAATGCTACAGAAACTCATGACTGAAAAGAGGAAATGGCAGATACATAACTTCCTCTATTGACACAGATAGAGTGGGGGCAACTCTCAACTGTAGTCACAGCAGCAGCAGAAGCAGCAGCAGCAGAAGCAGTAGCAGCATGGATTACGGACCGCGTAGTCACCCCTGGGCCGTGACTGCCTCAGTGTGGGGAAACAACTGCCGTATATGGTGAAAATGTGGCATTTGTGCAGAGGTAGTCATGGTTTATGTGCATTTTTTAAATAAAGGGGACTTCCAATGATAAACGGGAGCAGTGACACAATGACCTCATGAAAATAAAATGACAATTTTTGAACAGCGAGGCTCAATTTTTGCAATAAATGACTACAAATGTGTCATCTCTTTTTGTTCGCTGCGCGAACAAAGTCTGGAATAGCGCGTTTGTTGCAAAGTAGACAAAAAAGGCCTGAGAAAAAGGTGTGAGACACCTTCAAATATTGCTTCTTTCAACTCCCATTCTCCCTCCCCCATTCTGGTCTCTCTCTCCCCACCTTCCTCCCACTCGCTTAGTTTTGAATGAAACTGAAAGACCCGGGTCTGAAAAGGGGGAATTTATATGGGCTCACATGCCCTAATTAAAGCATTTCCTGGAACTGTGTGCATGCATGTTTATATTTGCGTGTGTGTGTGCGCGTGTGTGTTCCTCGCCTGACAGACCACTCAAAGTCACTTCCCCCTACCCAACAGTTCACGGACACATGCTTGTCACCAGTCATACTCCAGCAAAGCCAAGGTCACATGATGTGTCACACCAACTTGCCCACCAACCAGACACACACGCAACTAAATCACCAAAAAAATATTCAAACTCAGCTTGAATGAGACCGAAGTAAAACCCAGCTCAAAATTTAAATTCCACTGCAGACACTGCGTCCAAGTGTTTTAAATACAGCTTGATGCCTCTGATTTGTAGTAATCAGGAAGCGGATGAAGGCAGGTTTTTAGCTGTTTTACCGCTGAAATCAGTGTGTTAAAACACTAAGAACAATGCATTAATTTATGTTAAAGATGCTCTTTATACTACATAAACGACATAAACTGTGCTTAAACAATTTAACGAGAATTTGTATGATGAAAAAAGTCAGCGTATGAAAAATATATCTGTATTTTT
>NW_024625219.1:0-4560 GCF_008729295.1 Plectropomus leopardus
GATCCAGGTCACAAAGAGTTAACTGTGAAACAAGACCATTGTTATCAGTGTGGTGCGTGCGTTTTGGTAGTTGTAAGTTTTCTACCTTGAGCAAAAGGGAACAACATAGTCTCTTTGTTTTCTCTGGTCGTGTAGCGCCGTTTTCAAAAGTATTTGCATCTTTCTGCTACATTGAAAAAAGATCATCGTCACAGCAGCAAAATACTTCTTTAAATCAAGATTACCAGGTTATAAAAGTTATGAACTGTTAAATCAAAATCTTGAACTGTTGAACATTATCAGACACTCAGTCAAAAGTTTGGCTTTCTAAGTCAAAATGGCAAATCAAATGAGGAGTCGACAGATTATTGGCCTGGACGATTATTGAGGCCGATATTTGACATTTTACATTAGTTGTGTCAGTGTTTCATGTTTAATGATCGCTGATCAAATTAATTAATTAGAAAAAGCAAAAAAAAAAGTGTCAGCATGTTAGGAACTTTTACTTTGTAAAACCTCAGGGAGCATTTTTTATTTATTCATTTTTATTAAAGTTTTCACTTGACTTTATAAAAGAAAAAGTTGCTAGGAACTTGATCTATATGATCTATACGGGTTTTTTTTCCAGTTTTAATTCAACAAGTTTTGTGTTGGAGTTTGTTATATTCCAACTTCTAAATACTGAAAGAAAGGTGTTCATTTTTATTGTGAATGTGTATCAGTAAATATTGGTTATGGTCTCATTAATTACTAATAATTGGCATTGGTATTGGCCCTGAAAAAACAATATCAGTCGACCCCTAAACCAAATCAAAATTTCTGACAGAGACATAATTTTGAGATAGGAAGTGTGAATTATCTTAAAAGATTGATTTCTGTCACAATTTTGACTAATAAGGTTTAAATTTAAATCAAAATTCTAAATTAAATTTTTCATTTTGTCATTTTTGACATTTTGTCTATTCTTTTTTTTCTGGCACAACTGGGTTTCCGTCTCTAGAACAGTGTTTGCTTTTACTGCTGCATCTGGTAAAGTTCTTGTCCCCAAAAGTACGTTTCTGTTTTAAAAATTAAAACCCTCTCTCGTTTCTTCCCAGAACTCGAGGCGAACACCGCTGTGGGACATCTTTGACGAGCGGGAAAGCACCGACTCCTTCGACAACGAGGATGAGGAGATGGTGACGTTTGAGCTGAGCGAGATGCTCCTCATGCTGCTCGCAGCAGGAACCGACGACGAGGTGACAGATTCAGAGGATGAATGGGACTTGTTTCACGAGGAGCTGGACGATTTCTATGAGATTTACCTATAGCATCCCCACCCACAACCCCCCCACCCTGTCCCCCATGTATACTAGACACTAGAATGGACTGTCTTGTGCGAGTGATGGACAGTAGCTTTTCCCCTCCCCCCCGTATTGTGGCAGTGCCTTTAAGCAGGCCATTAATAAATGAACTTATAAAAGGTTAAAAAAAAATAAAAAATTCCAGCAAGTCAGTGCGCTCGTGCTAAACATTTTCTAGACATCTATCCTCGTGGGTCTATCTTGTGCGGTTCATGTGAAAAAGGAAAAATAATAAAACGATAAAAAGAGCTCAATATAAGATTTAACAGAAATTATAACTTTCTTCAAATATTGCTAATAAACATTGTCAAGTTTCTTTGTGGGTGTGGGTTTGACTTGTTTATCATCTACCCAGGTGTTAATACGTACTTCTGAGACTCTGAGGATGCACTCGAACTTACTCCGCACCATTTACTGTAATCGTGATGGGCATGTTGTAAGATTTTACATAACTTTTTTTTTTTTCTTTATTAAAGCTGCTGATAGCCAATATATTGTGCTGATGTTTAATACATATACCATAATCATTTCCATGTTGTAATGAAAAATAATAACTCTGTCCCCTTTTTTTCAGGGTCAAAAAGTCTTTCGTGAGACATTTTTATGAGTATGGAACACCAACTGTCCTTCAGAGCCCAAACGGTGACACTGCTGTCAGGTTTGACCTCCAGCTCTGAGCCGTCTTTGTAACCCGGACATTTCATACACTGAGCAGCTCATACGATTTTATAACTTCAACTTCTCAGGCACTTTTTTTTCATAGGCTGATCTACAGCTGTAGGATTTAAACTGAAATTTCTCAAGCACACAGATGCTGGCTTCACACTAAACAATTTTTTGAGCAATTTCACTGTCCACACAAATTTTCAGCGTCGGGATAACATGAGAGTAAGGTGGTCCCTCCAGGATTTCACAATGTTGCAATAGCAACCTTATTATTTAATTATTTTTCAGGCGCAATGCAGATCATTCATAGCAAGTTATTTCAATAAAACTGCTCAGACAGTACATCACATTTTAAGGTCTAAAATAAATGTTCAGGGAATTAAAATGCTAACTATATTATTATTAATAATCCAAAAGAAAGAAAAAGAAAAACAGCAAATTGAAATATACATAATTATATTGTCATCAAAGGATGAAGATGAGTAGACTTCTGTAGCCTTCTCCCCTTCTAAAAAATTCATGAAGCGCCCCTGCAATCACAACACTATATTGCCCAGTCAGTGCAACTTTACCGCAGATTTGACTATTTAGAATGGGTAAAATCTAATTTCACTGTAGAGCTGCAAGCAGCATATTGATACGCTCATCCTTTCTCTCTGTTTTACATGAGACTGCTGCCGGCCTGTGACAGAGACACACACTGTGACAGGAATAACTTAGCATTACACAGCTAACATTACCCGATGGGTTTAATGACAGAGTCGAGGCGTTTCGCTGTCGATGTGAGGCTGGTCAAAGCCATGAAACAGCACAGTGTCCAGTGTTCGCTGCTGCTGCTTCACCAGGAGCAGATGGTGAACAATCTCCAAAGCAATAAGTGTTAGTCCTACATATGGTGACCCTGCAAGATCCCCAGTATTTGAGAACTCTTTTCTCAGGGACAGGTGACGAAAAGTTATTCATATATTCATATTTGTGACAACTTAGTAGTTCTTTCTTTCTTTTAGTTAGGCATTTTTGGATGTTATTTTTAGAAAACAAAAAGGTCTGTCATTTTTGTTATTTGAACTGATAAACTTTGAAGCTCAGTATCTCAAAACTGTTGAGAATGCAGATACAATCTTATAATTCTAAGGTGGCATTTTGTTGCGGTTTGTTCACAGGTTAACGGTATTTTGGGGGCTTAAAAAAAAACACAAACTTTTGCAATCGGGTTCCAGAGTGTAATCTTTTTAAAACGCAAACCCTTCTGTTACCATGTAAACTGGATTTGTGCGGATCGTGTGAGAACGGTGACGTCACAACCGCACTTTTACGCATGGTGTTCAAAGTTACACTACCAACTATTGGCCTGGCATGCATACTACAGCAGTTTCAGTTTTGGCGTATCTGTGTACAGGACTGTAGGGAAAGACTTTTTTTAGTAGGGCTGTTCTTGTGTAAACGTGGCCTAAGTCTTGTAGTGTACAGTTGGGATTACTTGAGCCCACAGAGTGCTGCTCAGTGCTGCCACTTGTGGCTGGAAGATGTATTACAGCTTATACTACTGAACAAAATGGTCCTTTGCATCTCCTCCAGCCATCAGTGGCAGCACTCAGAACTCTGCTGCTGCTGCACTTGGAAAAGAGTAACACATTGTATGAGCTGCTCAGTGACTGAAATACCTGGTTTACAAAGACGACAATCAAGGACTCTAATGCATTGTATGACAGGTCCTGCATCAGCACTATAGGTAAACCTGCTAAGCGGCTATGGGCCAAGTGACCCCGCTGTCCTTTTCTCCTCCCCCCTCTCTCTCAAACACACACACTCATACACACACACATCTGTGCACTTGTTGTCAGTCTGGGTAAATTACTGCCTTTTGAATGACGAATGAATTATTGTGCAATTAAGGTTAAATTGTGACATCAGATAATTTTGTCTCCAGTGATCCAACTACAAAACTTAGCAACCTGTGATCCAATTGGCTCCGAACATCAGTCAAAATATAAAGCTTTATTTGAAATCTTTCTCCCCCTTCAACCATCCTGAATCTCAGCACTCAGGAACACCTGTGGTACCAAAAAGGCAATCTGTTTGTCCGAAACCAGGCTAAAGAGTTTTCAGCAGACGTTAGAGTGCAGAGACTCGTGGAGCTGAGACACGTTAAGTTTCCCCACAGACAGCACCACTGTCGAGTGTACATGCACTGCTCTGTGTTAGCTTCACTGACTGATTGTTTCCTGCCGAGGCGTTGATCCACAGACTCCTGTCAGCTGGTATCAACCTGTTAAACTCCATTGGAATGCATATGTTTATACTGAAATGTGTGTTTTCTATGTTCCACAGCCATCCATCTTAACTTGAAATTAAAGTTTATTATCAATCTCTATCCAGAGTGGAGTCTCTTTTTGTCTGTCGTCTCGTCTCTTTAAATTATGGATAAACTCTGATTAACCTGCTGTACTCTACCTGCTGAGTGATGGACAGTAAACACACACAAGGCAGGCTTTCATCACATATTATTTACATAATGTTGATAAAACACAATTGAGATGACTGCATTTCCATTGAGAAATATTCTGTGACT
>NW_024625220.1:0-3912 GCF_008729295.1 Plectropomus leopardus
TAGCCTGGAACTATATTCCAAAATATAAACACGGTATCCAGGAGGAAACATCCAGACAACAACCTCCATCAAGATTTCAAGATTTGGTGTTTTTTTTTTTTTTTTTTTAAAAATGCCAACAATTTTAAACAAAAAATTAAAAAAAACACCAAATCTTGAAATCTTGATGGAGGTTGCTGTCTGGAAGTTTCCTCCAGGATTCCATGTTAATATTTTGGAATATTTTTCCAGGCTAACAGACTGTGGTTTGTGGATATTCTTCCAGGTTTCCAGGCTGATGTTTTAGATTATTCTTTAAGGTTTTCAGGTCAATGTTTTGGAATATTTTTCCATGTTTCCAGGCTGTTGTTGGTGGATTTTTCTGGTGTTAAATACTGATGTTAATCTCAGCGTTAAAGGTGGGTTTTATGACGCGGGTCTGAGGGTTTGAGGAGCTGCAGGTTTTGCTGACGTCTCTGTGCTGACGTGGCTGTGCGTGATGTTCAGGTGCTGCAGGATCCAGGTGACAACAGGAGCAGCTTCATCGTCCGCCCCAACGCCGCCAACACCACGGCTGACAGGTGAGCCGCGTCCAACAAGCCCCCGACCAAACCTGATTTCTAGTATTATTTCAAGAAAAATAGTCACCATATCACAAGAATAAAGTCTTAATTTATTGAGAATAAAGTCATATTATTCCAAGAAGAAATGTTGCAATATTACAAGAATACAGTTCTAATTAGTCAGAAATAAAGTCTGAATTCTTTAGAAAAAATAGTTGCACTATTACAAGAATAAAGTTTTTAATTTAATGAGAAGAAAGATTTTTAAAAAAAAGTTGCCATATTACAAGTATAAATTTGTGATAAGTTCTTTATTTTAAATATTATGTGATTAAACTCGTAAATGTGCGAAAATGAAAGTAAAATGCAGTTCAAGGCTGAAAAGTCACAAGAGAGAAAAAAAATACTTTCATCATCCGGCTTTTTCAGCCGAATCAAGACGTCTCAAACTCCTGGCCTTCCTGTCGTTGGTGTTTTCAGGGAGTTTGGCGTGGAGGGCGTGGCCGACCCGCGGCGCTCGCTGACCCAGCTGGAGGTCAGAGGTCAGAGGGCGGAGCCGGGCTGGAGCACTCAGCCGAGTCCGGACTCGGCGTGCTCGGAGGGCTCAGCGGGAAGTGTGGAGCAGCAGCAGGACGGCGGTCAGAGAGCGCTGCGGTTGTTGTGATGATGTCAGAGGTGTGAGGTCAGCAGGCTGACGGCGCTCTCTCTCTCCGCAGACACCGACTCTCTGAGTCAGGGCAGCTCGGCGGGAAGTCTGGGCCCCGACGATGACGACGACGACACGAACTCTCTGAAGAACCACTTTGACACTTTGGCCTCCAGTCTGACCGACGGTACCGAATGCTCCTCGCCATCGTCGTCACCATCGCTATCGCCGCTGTTGCCTCACACTGTGACCTTTGACCTTTCAGAGAAGTTTGACACTGACCTGAGGACTCTGCAGCCTGCCGACGACAAACACTACCTGAACCCTCGGCTCAGCATCTCCACCCGCTTCCTGTCCCGCTTCCAGGACAGAATCAGGTCCGCCCACCCACGATCCTCAGGGTCTCGGTTCATCTGGCGGTCGTCATGGTGATAACGGTCTCTTCCTGCTGTGTTTTTGTCAGGGCGTGGCCGAGCCGGGCGCCGCCTCCGGTCTCAATCCCGACCAGGATCTCAGAGGAGAGTGACGTCAGCAGCACATCGGTACGAACACGCCTGATTCTGACGTGTTGTGGTTTACCTGCTGACGCTCTGCAGAGTTTGTGCGGTCATGGAAAACCTGGGAAAGTCATGGACTTTGCAAATAGGAATTTCCAGGCTGAAAAAGTCTTGGAAATGGTGTCATTTTTGGTGATTTGTGAAGAAAACATGCATTTGGAAGGCATGTTTTCTTTAACCCTTTAACAGTCACATTAAGAAATGCCTTTCTACACGCTTATAGATCCCAAAGTTCTGTTTAAATAATCTGTTCATATACTGTTCTGAATCTGTATATTTTTTAAATTATATATGTTTGAAAAAGCTAAAACATAGTAATGAAAAAGAACTGATAAAGAGTATTGATGGACGTTTAAGAGAATGTTTGGTCTTTATTACTTGTCTCAAAGTCCTGGAAAAGTCCTGGAAAATTATTGGTAGAAATGTTTATGAACCTGATTCTGTAGAGCGACACTGGCAGTTTCACAAAGGTTAACTCAACGTTTGTTTCCAGGTAAACTCCGAGTTGAGCAGCGACGTCGCCTCGACACAGTCGACTCAGAAAGAACACAGCAGCAGCGGTGAGTCCTCCGTTTCTTTGTTTCATGTCTTCTGATGGCGATCATTTTTAGCTGTGAACAGGAAGTGTGCGTGTTGAAGGCGTCTCGGCTTCAGGCCTCAGAGTGGACGCTTTGGACCCTTTTCAGCATTAGACTTCTCCACCGTCTGTCGGGGACGGGGAATCGTCCTGCTGTTGTGTCCGGAGCACTTTTCACATAGATCCAAACCAGAGTGTGATTTTAGACAGCATGCCGGCATCACGGAAACTCGAGACGTTTATCACAACAGCGTCAGCCACTAGTGTGACGTGTAACATGTGTCAGCAGCTCTTTCTTAACATGACATCGCTGACTGGAAGAATATCTGGCATTTCTTTAATTTTCTTCAAATATCGGCAACAGTCACCCAAAAAAAGGCCCATAGCTCCAATTTTAAAAAACAAAATATTGCTAGTTGTTTCTATGAAAATCAACAAACATTTAAAAAAAAAAAAAAAGGGAATTGCAAAATCCAAAAAAAATCTCAGTACTCACCAATATGGCCATAAAAGGGGCGCCCGGTGACTCTGTGGATAGAGCGGGCGTCCCATGTACAGAGGCTGTGTCCTCACTGCAGAGGCCGTGGGTTCAATTCCAGCCTCGGCCCTTTGCTGCATGTGGTCCCTTCTCTCTCCCTCTTCCACGCTTGACCTTTCCTGTCCTACTAAAGGCATAAAAACCCAGAAAAAAAACGAAAGAAATATGGCCAAAAAAAAGGAACACCAAAACTTGTTAATGGGAAAAGAATCGCATAACAACAGAAAAAAAGCCCCCCTAATTTTTAAAGTAAAAACAATGGAAAAAGAAAACTATTTATAGAAAAAATGTAAAGGAAAACAAAATCACCGAAACTTCTTTAAAAAAAAAAAAAAACGGACAAAATTTTTTCTTTAAAAAAATCACTAAAAATGCTTAAAGACAAAAATTGGCAGCTGTATCAGCCGCACATCAGTATTGGCTGATATTGTCCTTTTTGACTGCAGTCGGCCTTTTGGCATCTCAGATGACTTCACCGACGGCAGTGGCTGCGTTTTTGAGGTGAGGTGTATCCGCCAAAACTTGTGGTTGTTTTTACAGAAGATTTGCTGAAGTGTTCCTCTAAATCTGTTAAGGTTTCATAGAAAGAGCAGGAGCTCTGGGACGCCTCCCTGAGGGACTCCACAAGTTTTTAAAGGCTGCAGTGTTTGTTCACAGTGAGACGCAACCAGTCGCTCCTTCGTCGTAGAGCTTCCTGCATGATTTCCCATCAGCCCCTGCGCCGCCCAGCCCGCCGACGACACACGGTGGTCGTCGTCCAGTGCAGAGAGACGCTGCGAGGTCTGTGTGTTTGTGTGTGTGGACACCCGGGTGTTTTGAGTCGGGTTTTGGAGGGTTTTTCTCTTTGATGTTAAACTCACGAGGTCACTGTCACTTCACTGAAACACTGCGGGGGTCAACTCCAGGGTCTCCACTGGTCCTGGAAGTCCTGGAAGTCCTGGAAGACACAAGATGGAATATGTGCGTCGGATAAAAAAAGGTTTAATATTTCAAGAAAACGGTCAGAATATTAGTATATATATATATATAAGTTGAATTATTTTAAGAAAATT
>NW_024625221.1:0-1883 GCF_008729295.1 Plectropomus leopardus
AATTTAAAAAGGATTTTTTTTGTTGTAGCTAACCTTGCCCAGGAAGTGTTTCCGGAAGAGCGTAGCTGTCGTGTTACATTCCAGCTTGGTGCGGGTGTTCGGGGACAGAGGTGGCGGCTGTTCTGTGTCCGCTGTGTCACCTAACTCATGGTTTGTCCCTTCAATCCAGTAACCCCCAAACTGCGGCAGGAGGATGAGAGGAAAAGGACTTTTTCTGCCCAACACCTGCCACAAAATGCGAAAGAACAAGGATTGAGAAACAGAACAGCACAACTATAAAAGCCATTTTAGGACAAGAATGAAACTGAGGTGATGTCTCAGTGATACACAAGCACCAATAGTGAGAAGTGCTTCTGTGGCATATCAATATCTCACCTCATGGACACTTGGGTAAGGAATGTAGTCCTCCTCAGTCTGAAAAATAAAGGGAAAAAAGGCTTTGTTTTCTCATCAAAGAATAAAAATAACCATGCTGTCCAACTCTGTAATCCCAAAGGACACTGATTCAGAGTAATTGCATAACTGTTATGCAATGAAAATCAGTTACATAGGAATCAATGCATTGCTTGATCAAAGCATTGTCATTATTTGGCACATTTATGATTTAAAGTACTTAATTACATATCCTGTTAGATTCTTTGTTGCTAACATTTCACAATTTCTTTCTGCAGGTCTGAGTATTAGAACTGAATATTATATGATTCTGAATCCAAACCAGCTCTGTTGGTATAAAAATGATGGCAAGGCTTGAGAGCATTTGACTGCATTATGAATAATATTGTGCTACCGTGTACTGAAGTGATCAGCCTGTCTGGCAGAGCAAGATATGGTGGAGGAAGTCGCTAGACAATGACCGCGTCATGTGAATAACACCGTGTCTCTACACTGAGAGTCATACCTTGAGTGGGGGAGGAAAGGTGCATCTCTGCTCATCCATCCTGTTGCCCTACAAAAGGAGAGAGTGCGATAAGAAAACCAGAGAGAGAAAACGCCCAGTCATCAACACACACAGGCTGCTTTTTAAAAAAGTCAACACAAATATCTACATTCAAACATTGTTGTTGCTTATACATACAGAACAGTTTACATAATAATCATGTCCTGAAAGAGCACAATAAAACAAACTAAGAGAATATCAACCCTGTTACATAATGGCACAGTTTTCCCAAGAGATATGCAGCAGGCAACCAAGCAAAGTCAGTGAGGGACAGATGGAAAGATACAGAAAGAGATACGTTACACACACACACACATATACACACACTGACACACAAAGAGCAGATACCGAAACACAATTAAAGGATGCTAAAGAGCAGACATTTGGGAGTGACTGAAACGTCTGTTAGCACACAGAGGAAGTGTGGTAATAAGACCTCAGGGATTAAAAAGATGCAGAGCTGAGTGACACTTCTACACTTAAAAAACACCCACTGGACCTGAGGTGTGTGAAAGAGAGGACGCACAAACGCAGAGAAAGAGATGCAGTGATGCTAAATATGGGCTAGGTGATGGCGCCTGGAGTAACAGAAGACGATACATCACATCTATATATTGTCTGACTGTGGATAAAAAAGCACAGTTCTGCATCACAATACCTGCTAAAGAGGAATATTTAGTTTTAAAATATTCAGTTCTCCACAGACAAAGCCACTGAAAGCTATCATGACTGTAATTTATTTCATGATTTTGAAAACAGTGACCACACATACACAAAGACCTGATAAGCTCTATGATAAAACTCCTCGCCCATAATGTGCAGGATTGTATGATTAAAGTGTAACTTCTGTATTTTTAACCTGGAAGCTATTTTTTCATATTTTTGTTTTTAAGTGACTAATGGGAACAACAAATTTTACAAATGTGTCCAGTAATGAGTGAGAGTG
>NW_024625222.1:0-2932 GCF_008729295.1 Plectropomus leopardus
ATATTATATATATTTTCCATTTTGTTTTTTTATTTCTTCTGGTGTTTTTGACTGAAATAGTCAATTTATTTTTAGTTTCAAAGGGTTAACTAATACATTAATCCACCTAAGTGTTTCAGCACTAACCACTTAAAATAAGTTAAATGTAAAGTTATAAAAAATGATGGAAAACTCTCTGAGTTTGTCCTGTTTTCATGATTTATCTCATCAGCAGCAGCAGGTCAGATACTTTGGGAACTAATATGCGAAGTGGAAAATAATACATAAATAAATAAGCAAATGGAAAAATGAATACACTGATAAATACACTGATAAATAAAATGGAAAATTAAATTAGATTAATATTGTCATTTTGGGCATTGACACATTTATTCATTTATTTTGGATTTTTTTCCAGTTTCGGTCCTCCATTGTCCTGCAGCTCTTCTCATAAAGTTGTCAGTGAGCTTCTCATTAAACCGAACAATTCTTTACGTTTTTGTTGCAGTTAACAGGACAAACGACTCTTTGGACACTGAGAGACAGAAAAAGACACAAAGACAGAAAAAAAGGCTCCAACTTTCCCTTTGATGAGTCCATCAATTAGCATCACAAGCGGCCCTCACGTGTCCTACCGGCGGAAAATCTGACGACTGCAAATAACGACAAGCCTCTGCACAAAGAGGAACACGGAGGGAGAGAAAGGGGGCACGTTTTAACCAGATGCCCGGTAATAAATAACACGCTCAGTGCCCCCCAGCTGAGAGCGCGTCATTTGCATTCTCAAGGGCCCGCACGGGGGTCCCACGGGGGCCCCACGGGGCCGGAGCGTGTCTGCGTTACGCACAGGAGAGACAGAGGCTGCGATTGTTCCTGCAGCGCTTCATTTGGGTAACTTTTTTGAATGAAATGTAAATGTGGAGGAGCTCCGGCGGCGTGTGCGCAGGCTGGATCTATATAAACCCCGGAGGAGCCCCGGCTCACACACCGCGGACTGAGCGTCCTGATCCACCTGCAGACATGCAGTCGGCCGCAGCCAAAGTCCCGCTGGTGCACAGGACACCTTTCTCTGTGGAGGATATTTTGGATCCCACAAAGTTTACAAGGAGGATCATCTGTGCAGAGGATGCAGCGACAGCAGGTGAGGCACTCTGAGGCCTAAAAAACAGTGTAGACCTGCAGGGATCACAACACTGAGACACACTTTCAACCTGAAATTACAGCAAACTGGTAGAGCACCTACACTTAATTTAGGGTGTCACAGCCCTCACTTACTTTAACACTGTATATCACATTTATTACAGTATTCTACAGTGAAATGTAGGTTTACAGTGTAACACTACTTTCCCTACACTGAACGTAAACTTGATTTTTTAAGTTGACTGAATTTGAGAAAAAAAGTTCAATCATTAAAAAAAAATTACCTCAACTTGTCTTTTCAAATTCACTTAACTTTATTTTTTCATTTTTTTTAAGTTAAAATAATCAGTTTCCTACAGTAAATATGTATGATGATTGTGGAATCCTAAAAACATCCTAAAATCTGAGAAATGTGCAAAAATCCAAAAGGTTCTCAAATCCTAGAAATGCATTAAAAACCTTGAAATGCCCTAAAGTCCAAGAAGCGTACTAAAATCCTAAACACATAAAGTTTGAGAAACATCTCAAAATCCTAAAATCCTTGAAATGTCCTAAAATCGTAAAAAATTCAAAAATTCAAATATGCCCTAAAATCCAAGAAATTCATTTAAAAAATCTGAGAAACACCATAAAATCCTAGAAAAGTCCTAAAATCCTAAACACCCAGAAAGCCTAGATCAAAATTAAGTAAAAAATCCCAGATTTATCCTAAAATCCTGCGAATTTGTATGTGGCTGCCGTGACTGGCCCCTGGCCTCCTGTCATTTTGCAAAAGGGGCCCACAGAGAGTTAAGTATCCCTGCAGTAAATCATACAACATCCTACTTTTAATCTTAAATGTTGTTTTTGTCTCCAAAAAGCAGAAACATTTACTGCGTTTACTTAAGTTTGGAAGAAGTTACATTGTCAGAATTTGTTGGTATTTTTGCAGCAGTTTGTTACACTGAACTTCATGTTTTCATAAATCTAATCCTGTATTTTGTTATCTGTCAGCAGAGGAACTCAGAGCGCAGCAGCGTCCTCCTGCAGGTGGAGGCTCCACCCCGCAGGAGCAGCAGGAGGAGGAGGAGGAGGAGCAGGAGGAGGCTCCGGGGAAGCTCCGGAGGTCGAAGGCTAAAAGCCGGCGGATCCGCACCGCCTTCAGCCTGCAGCAGCTGCAGGTGCTGGAGCGCAGCTTCCAGCGGAGCCACTACCTGTCGGTGCTGGAGCGGCACAGCATCGCGTCGGTGCTGCGCCTCTCCGAGACTCAGGTCAAGATCTGGTTCCAGAACAGACGCACCAAGTGGAAGAAGGAGCGGCTGCAGGAGAGGGAGGCAGAGGAGGAGCACTGCTTGACCTCCTCCTCCTTCTTCTCCTCCTCCTCCTCCTCACACCCGGCTGTGTGCTCCTCTCTGACCTTCAGTCCGTGGTGCACGCAGCGCGCTCCGCCGCCGCATCTGTTCGCGCCGCTGCCGCTTCTGCCGCATCACCTCTATTACACATAATGAGAGACTGAGCGCAAAATGGACCAAAGCGTCTCACAGAGAGCAAAATATGGCACTATTATTCAAGAGAGTCTTTATTAGTGCCGAACTGGACTGAGTTAAACATATTTTCTAATGTAATTATGCTATAACTTATTTTGATAAACATTTTTTATATAAAAACTGTTCTTTCTTCTTTGTTTATTGACCTACTGACCCTCACATAGTAAAAAGAGCCATGAAATGCACCGTAAATGGCAAAAAGATCAGTAAAAGGTGACAAAAACAGAACCCAGAAAATATCAAATAATCAGGGAGAGATATCAAGAAATATATATTTTTATAATTAA